>NC_025686.1:6301814-6334933 GCF_000633955.1 Camelina sativa
TTTTTTTTTTTTTTTTTTTTTTTTTTTTTTTTTTTTTTTTTTTTTTTTTTTTTGTCAAAGGGTATGGTTATCTTTTCTTTGTACGTATTCTTTTGTTAATACTTTCAAAAATTAATTATAGGTTGAAGTACACCATATCTTACTTATAACTCCTGTCAATATGTTAAGGCACACCATATCATATTATAGTTTTAACATAAATAGGCATTATTATACGTGTATACAATAAGTCGGTTCTGATCTTTTCCAAGATGAGAAACATTTAAGAAAATCCCAAGAAACTGTGTCTACCCTTGCTTGAAATCTAAGTTGGTATTTCCATAACTATTTAATTTTTCTCCACAACTGAGACATATACTAATGAATGCATATGCATGTGCAAATTATATTATAATGTAGTAGTACATAATTTCAAGAACCTATTATCAAGATTGAAGTTGTGAGCTTGATTTTACCGTAAGTCTCTGTGTGTTCATTTCAATGTTAATTCTTTAAGTTTTCATAAATTCCAGCAAAAGAAAATCTACAGACACGATGATGAGCAATCTAAAACTCGGTGTGGACGTGATCGGAGCACACAATCTCTTCCCAAAAGACGGGCAAGGAACATCGAACGCATACGTCGAGCTTTACTTCGATGGTCAGAAGCACCGAACAACGATCAAAGATCGTGACTTAAACCCGGTTTGGAACGAGAGTTTCTTCTTCAACATCTCAGATCCATCTCGTCTTCACTATCTCAATCTTGAAGCTCAAGCTTATAGCCACAACAGATCTACAAATGGACGTTCCTTCCTTGGCAAGGTATCTCTCTCAGGGACCTCTTTTGTTCCTCATTCTGATGCTGTTGTTCTTCACTTTCCCATGGAAAGACGTGGTATCTTCTCTCGTGTTAGAGGTGAGCTAGGTTTGAAGGTTTACATAACCGACGAGGCTTCTTTAAAATCCTCTGCTGCTTCTAATGATCATCAAGATAATCTTGATCCGGCGCTCCCAAGAGGTATTAAACTCAGCTCTAATGATACCATTCGTTGATTGGGAAGGGCAATTGATTTTTTTGGTTCGGATAGGATATTTTGTTTCTTGAGAGTTGGGAGTCAAATTAAAACAAAATATTTTTGTCCAGTATAGCCAAATTAAACCTTAGATGGTTTCTCAAATTTTTCATAAATTAAAAATAAATTTTATAAACAATTTAATAAATACGAATTTCATGATTTTGTAATCAATCATAACAAGTAGGAATTTAAATAAATCTTAAAAATATGATTCTTGGTTTATTCAATTGTATTTGCTTACACTAAATTTTGGATCTTGTTTAATTTCGATCCGGTTTGTTCTGTTATAAAATTATAAAATAAGTGGTTATATAAACAAATATTTATTCAATTTAGATGTAAAATTTTGGTTCAGTTTAGTTTGATTTATTTGCTTGTTACGATTGTTTACAAACAACAAAGTGTAATTTACTTGAACTAATTTTTTTAAATGTGTAACAGTTTCAGCAATGAAGGTAGAACATAGGTCCGACAAACGACATGTCTTTTACAATCTCCCGAACAATGCTCAAGAACATCAACAACAACAACATCCACAAGGGTCTAACCAACCCTCTTCCTCAGCCGCTGAACCGGATCATAATAATGAACATCATAACCACTATGTGCCAAAGCATCAAGTAGACGAGATGAGACCCCAACCACCACCACCTTCAAAGCTAGTCCATGCGCATTCAATTGCTTCGGCTCAGCCAGCAGATTTCGCCCTTAAGGAAACAAGCCCGCATCTCGGTGGTGGAAGAGTCGTTGGTGGGCGTGTTATTCACAAAGACAAAACCGCTACGAGTACTTATGATCTTGTCGAGAGAATGTATTTCCTCTATGTCCGCGTAGTCAAAGCTCGTGAACTACCAATAATGGATATAACAGGAAGTGTTGATCCTTTTGTCGAGGTAACTAATTTATTATTAAACAAATTTTACTCAAATCAAGAATTGTTTTTCTAAACACATTTTTTTTTGTAGGTGAAAGTGGGGAACTACAAAGGTATCACAAGACATTTTGAGAAGAGACAACATCCGGAATGGAACCAAGTGTTTGCATTCGCGAAAGAGCGAATGCAAGCCTCGATGTTGGAAGTAGTGGTTAAAGACAAAGATCTTTTGAAAGACGATTATGTCGGGTTTGTTCGGTTTGACATTAACGATATCCCTCTTCGAGTGCCTCCGGACAGCCCACTTGCTCCGCAATGGTATAGATTAGAGGATAAGAAAGGGGAGAAGATCAAAGGGGAGCTAATGCTCGCTGTTTGGATTGGTACACAAGCGGATGAAGCTTTCTCTGATGCTTGGCATTCTGATACTGCAATGCCTGTTGATTGTTCTCCAGCCATCTCTGCCGTTCTTCGCTCAAAGGTACAATGACCTTGATTTTATTGTTTATATTTTGTAGTGGTGCATTATTTTGAAATTAAAAACCAAGATTCTAATGTGAATTGTAAGCGTAAACACCAAACGCATATGAAAGAAAGAAAGAAAAAAAGTGTTTCCCATGTTTGCAATTTATCTGATAAAAAGCTAATGTTTAATTTATTTATTCTGAATATTTAACGCGTAAATTCAATGTAGATGTTAAATTTTGTGATTACAAATTTTATTGATGTCACGTTGCTTTTGTTGAATATGAAGCAAATAATTTGATATTGTGAATTGTTCTTTTGTTTAAGAATAGGTCTATCATGCGCCTCGTCTATGGTACGTGCGTGTGAACGTGATCGAAGCACAAGACTTGATTCCGACAGACAAAACTAGGTTTCCTGATGTTTACGTCAAAGCGCAGCTAGGGAACCAAGTCATGAAGACCAGACCATGCCAAGCTCGAACCCTTGGCGCTGTTTGGAATGAAGACTTTTTGTTTGTTGTCGCAGAGCCTTTTGAAGACCATTTGGTTCTCACTGTCGAGGACCGGGTGGCTCCAGGAAAGGATGAGATAGTTGGCCGTACTTACATTCCTTTGAACACAGTAGAGAAGCGAGCTGATGACCATATGATACATGCGCGCTGGTAATGCTTTTACTTACGATACTAGACGCAAAATAAATCAGATTTAAAAGGTTTTATTTTTGTGGTTTTAATAAGAATGTGTTTTACTAGGTTTAATCTTGAGAGACCAGTTGTTGTAGATGTGGATCAGCTCAAGAGAGAAAAATTTTCTATGAGGATTCATCTCCGAGTTTGTCTTGAAGGAGGATACCATGTGTTGGATGAATCGACTCATTACAGCAGCGATCTCCGCCCATCCGCTAGACCGCTATGGAGACAACCGATTGGAGTACTTGAGCTTGGGATCTTAAACGCTGTTGGACTTCACCCGATGAAGACTAGAGAAGGAAGAGGAACCTCTGACACCTTTTGCGTTGGGAAATACGGCCAAAAATGGGTTAGAACGAGGACAATGGTGGATAACTTGTCTCCCAAGTACAACGAGCAGTATACGTGGGAAGTATTTGATCCAGCTACGGTTTTAACCGTTGGTGTGTTTGATAATGGACAGATCGGTGAAAAGGGAAACAGAGATGTGAAGATTGGAAAGATCCGTATAAGGTTGTCTACTTTAGAGACGGGAAGAATCTACACACATTCTTATCCGTTGCTTGTTCTTCACCCTACTGGGGTAAAGAAGATGGGGGAGCTGCATATGGCTGTGAGGTTCACATGCATCTCGTTTGCAAACATGCTTTACCAATACACAAAACCGCTATTGCCCAAAATGCATTACGTAAGGCCATTCTCGGTTATGCAGCAGGACATGCTTCGTCACCAAGCGGTGAATATAGTGGCTGCACGGCTAGGCAGAGCAGAGCCTCCTCTAAGGAAAGAGATCATTGAGTTTATGTCGGACACGGATTCACATTTGTGGAGTATGCGTAAGAGCAAAGCCAATTTCTTCAGGATGATGACTGTTTTCTCAGGTGTTATTGCGGTTGGGAAATGGTTTTCTGACATTTGCTCGTGGAGAAACCCAATCACGACAGTTCTCGTTCATGTTCTGTTTCTGATGCTTGTTTGTCTCCCTGAACTGATCCTACCAACAATGTTTCTGTACATGTTTCTGATCGGGCTTTGGAACTACCGGTTTAGACCGCGTTATCCACCGCACATGAACACGAAAATCTCTCAGGCCGAGGCTGTCCATCCAGACGAGCTTGATGAAGAGTTTGACACGTTTCCAACCACCAGAAGCCCTGACATGGTACGGTTACGGTATGACCGGCTTAGAAGCGTGGCCGGGAGGATTCAAACCGTGATTGGAGATCTTGCAACGCAAGGAGAGCGTTTTCAAGCACTTTTAAGCTGGAGAGATCCACGCGCGACCGCAATATTTGTTATATTTTGCTTTCTTGCGGCCATTGTTTTCTTCATAACACCGATTCAGATCGTTGTAGCGTTGGCTGGTTTCTTCACGATGAGGCATCCAAGGTTCCGGCACCGGCTTCCTTCTGTTCCAGTTAACTTCTTCCGCCGCTTGCCTGCCCGAACCGATAGTATGCTTTAGCTTTAAAAGTCCCCTTATATTGGCTGGATGTATTTTTATTTTAATATTCTCATTGGTGAATTGAATGATAGATATATGCTATTATTATTTTGAATCTCGATTTATTTTAGCTACAAGTTTGTTCATTTGAAAACGTTCTATAGTTTTTTTAATGGATGGTATTCATGAGTGTGTTTCCTTTCAAGAATAGCTTTAAGAATCAGAAAGCATCAACGTGTCCAATCAGAAACGAAATTCGCCTAATTAACGTTTGTCTTCTTTATCTTATTTTTAATTTTTATTTTTGCATTTTTATGAGCTTCTAGATTCGAATTCGACTAGTAGATAGAGAACCTCCAAATCCAAGCTGTGAAGCATATTTTAAATTTCACACCTATTCCGTTAAAAAATGAATTTCATATAAATTTACTTATGCAGAAAGAAATTAAATACGAACGACAATAATACTATTTAAGGTTTTCAAAAATATTATATTTTTAAGTTTTATCACCGAAAAATATTACTTAATTTAATGTTTTAAAATCATCAAAAAAGTTGAGTTTGTAATTTTTCAAAAATATCATAAACATAAAAATTTGATTTTTATAGGTTTAGAAATTTAATTTTTTTTTGGATTTGTATAATTTTTAGTGTTTAAATTGTTGAAAATTTAGCTTTGATAAACGGTATTTTTTGAGAAAATAGTACTCCTCTTTTTAGAATTATCCAATAATATATCTGAGAACAAATAATAATTAATGGGCCAAAATTTAGGACCAGCGTTCACATAACACACCGTCACAATAAACGCAACCAATGACGTAGACGCACACACACCCGAGTGTTCCGACTAGTCTCTCCAACGTGGCTTCCTCATAAACATACCACGTGTCTATTTCATTCTCCAACCACTGAAACGGTTCAAGCCAAAATAAATATCTAATCTTTGTGAAAAACGAATCTTCACTTTTTATTTTTCTGCAAATGTTTAGATCCTCCGTTCGTCTTCTCTATATAACCAGAATCAGTCCTCCTCTGCTTCGACGTTTATCATCTTCATCATCGCGTCTTCCTCTGTTTTCATCTGCGAAACCTTTTCTCAATTCTCATCGCATCACTGTTACTTCTCTTCCGATCTTCGCAACGGGTGCTAAACTTTCTAGATCGGAGCATTCCATGGCTGCTTCTTCCGAATCCAAATCTATTTACGATTTCACCGTCAAGGTTCGATTTCTAATGGTCCTTTGTTTTTATTCTCTTTTACGATTGAATTGATTAGGTTTGATTCTCTGAGTTTAGTTTCGTTTGGATCCGATTGTGAATTTTGAATTCAGGATGCTAAGGGTAACGATGTTGATCTAAACATATACAAAGGGAAGGTTCTCTTGATTGTGAACGTTGCTTCTCAATGGTAAGATTTTCAATTTTTTTTTTGTAAACTTTGATTTTGTGATCTTTTAGGTTCATTGGTTTAGTGACTTAGTTTGTTTTCGTTTGTAGTGGCTTGACTAATTCGAACTATACTGAGCTTGCACAGCTTTATGAGAAGTACAAAGACCAAGGTATATATATAATTTTGTTACTAGTTTGTTTGTTCGTAATCATGGTTTTGATGATTGTGTTTGTTGTTAATGGTTACAATTTTGGATTTTAGGTTTTGAGATTCTTGCGTTCCCCTGTAACCAGTTTGGGAATCAAGAGCCTGGTTCTAATGAAGAGATTGTTCAGTTTGCTTGTACCCGTTTCAAGGCCGAGTACCCTATTTTCGACAAGGTACACTAATAACTTTTTCTTGATTTCTGTGGTTATATTTCAATGGTCTAACTCAAGAAGTTAACTAGCCTTCAAATTTTGTACAATCTCAAACTCAGTCAGACATTAGATGTGAGAATTATTGTTGCAATCTTTTATAGTATCAGTGAATCATTGTCAGATCATATTATTTCTCTACCTGGGACTTCATTCTTACCTTTTGCATTAGGTTGATGTGAACGGTGAAAAAGCTGCACCAATCTACAAGTTTCTGAAAGCAAGCAAAGGCGGGCTTTTTGGAGACGGCATCAAGTGGAACTTTGCTAAGTTCTTGGTTGACAAAGATGGAAATGTCGTCGACCGTTATGCACCAACTACTTCTCCTCTCAGCATTGAGGTAATGTCTCTGTCACTTAATCATCATCAAAAT
The DNA here is from genome assembly GCF_000633955.1 of Camelina sativa. Taxonomy (NCBI): domain Eukaryota; kingdom Viridiplantae; phylum Streptophyta; class Magnoliopsida; order Brassicales; family Brassicaceae; genus Camelina; species Camelina sativa. The sequence continues at coordinate 6,308,529 of NC_025686.1, forward strand.
ATACTGACTGTAGTTTGATTCAGTAGCCAGCCACAAAGTTTTCAAATTTGCTTGTAAAAATATTCATTGTTTTCGCAATTGCAGAAGGACCTGAAGAAGCTGTTGGGAGTTAAAGCTTAAGCAAGGAAAAAAGGCATATTATTAGACAAATAAAAAAGCTCATTAGTATTGTTGTATAACCAATACTGTGTAGTAAGCTGAGTTCGCGAGTGTCTCAAATGGTTATTTCCTCGGTACAACTATAGTCCGTTTTTCAGCGGGCAAACCATGTAATAATCGTAAACCTAAATATTTGATTTACCTTTTACCTATAAATCGAAATAAAATCACTAGTTTTTAGAGTAAATGGAAACCCTCCGCTTAAGGAAACTTATATTTTCGTAAAATTTTGATGTATTGGTAATTCTTAATTGAAGTGTCTCTCTATGACGACCCCAATAATCCAAAAGAATTACTGAAATTTAGCAATGTGATTGTCAATAAATGGTAAATCCAACTTAAGGAAAGTGTCTACAATAACTAAAGGAAAAAGAAAACTAACAAATTTTTAAAAATATATTTACTTGCCGTTAAAGAACTAAATAGTTATGCTTCTGAACTTGGAAATTTGGAATGTGTACAAAATAGTTAGGACTGACCTTTTTTTTGAGGGATTAAATTTAGGAGTTAGGACTACAATTTCGTCATTGTGGATATGAAAACGTAAGAAATCTCTCCTTTTTGTGTTTATTTTTTTTCAATAGATATTTTTCAAGCTTTTACGTGGATTCAAAAATCTATCAATATAAAAATGCTTTTTCTATCTTTTTCCCTTCTTTAAAAAAAAAAAAAAAATTGTATGTAGTTTCAACGTGATGGTGAAGGCTAACAGCTCAAGAGAAGATTCAGAATGGCCAACTCTGGATAGAAACATACTTGCCATTGTCTTCGATAAGCTCGACATAATGGACATTATCATGGGAGCTTCACGTGTATGCATCTATTGGTTCCTTGTCTCTCACAACAAAATACTGTGGAACACCATCGACCTCACCAGGCTCAAACACAACTCTACAAATACCGGGTCGACAAAGAAGCCCTAAGCTTTAATAATCTTTCAATTAAGATGAGCCGGTTCTTCTTTAACTTTTGTAGAGTAAGACGCATAAAACTCAAGAATTTAATTGTTGAGATCACTAAGCTGAGCCGCAGGCTCCGCGTAATGTGTTCTTTGACTTTAATCTATATTAACATTTTTACAGTAGGTTTGACCAAGAAAGCTTGGAGTTGAGAAATGTTTACATTTTATGCCATTGTAATTAAGAACTAAGAAAAATATAATCAAAATAATTAAGCAAAAATCTGGTATATATGTTTTCCTAAAATATCTGAACAAAATCAATTTTATGTTCCTTTTTAATTACAAGTTTTATATATTTTAGTGAAAAAAAAGAAACTATAATTTCTTACCATCGATTTTCCATAATTTGTTTGGCAAATTTATTTCCAAAGATTTTGCAAAATACTAAATAATTTTCTATCTTTTTTATAAGTTATTTAAAATGGATTGAACCATGGATAAAAAATAGAAAAATAAACTAATAACTATATTTAGACCCGTGCTATAGCACGGGTTGAAATTTATTTTATTTATATTATAATTTTAGAATAATATTCTTTTTAAAAGGATTCTTTGGGATATTCTTAAGTGTATTCGAATAGCCCAAGGATTGACCAATTAATCTATAACTTTTTTTGTAACCAACCTACAGTAAAACAACATCTATAAATTAATAAGGTCGGGACCATTAAAATTTTATTAATTTATACAGGTTTTAATTTATCGATAAATTAATAATTATTAAATTTATAGAGAGACTTTCCTAATTAGGTAAAAAATATTAAAAATAAGATTTAATCTTTATAACTAATATTTTTATAAAATCAATTACAATGAAAATAATAATTATCATGTTTTGAAGATAGCACTCAAAGATTTTTATATAGTAAAAATATTAAAAATAAGCTCCACTAAAAATTAATGTGTAGATATATACGTATATTTAGATAATTTTATATAATTATTAATTTATATTATTGTTGGGATCATATATTTACAAAGGAGTTTCAAAAAAAATATTATTTTATTATATTATCGAATAGTGTCCAAAATTACACTAGTCCCAACTTGGGACCAGAGAAATTTATTAATTTATAGAGATTATTAATTTACCGAGTATTAATTTATAGAGGTTCTACTGTATATTTAATCTATAACCTATTTTGTAACCAACTTATAAAAATTATATAATCTACAAAAAAAAAGTTGTGTACTTCAGTTTTATTATATAGGGGATATTTAATCTATAACCTAATGTGTAACCAACTTAGAAAAATTATATAGTCTACAAAAAAGGTTGTGTACTTCCGTTTTATTATATAGGGGATTTTCTATCTTTTTTATAAGTTATTTAAAATGGATTGAGCCATGGATAAAAAATAGAAAAATAAACTAATAACTAGATTTAGACCCGTGCTATAGCACGGGTTGAAATTTATTTTATTTATATTATAATTTTAGAATAATATTCTTTTTAAAAGGATTCTTTGGGATATTCTTAAGTGTATTCATATAGCCCAAGGATTGACCAATTAATCTATAACTTTTTTTGTAACCAACCTACAGTAAAACAACCTCTATAAATTAATAAAGTCGGGACCATAAAATTTTATTAATTTATACAGGTTTTAATTTATCGATAAATTAATAATTATTAAATTTATAGAGAGACTTTCCTAATTAGGTAAAAAATATTAAAAATAAGATTTAATCTTTATAACTAATATTTTTATAAAATCAATTACAATGAAAATAACAATTATCATGTTTTGAAGATAGTACTCAAAGATTTTTATATAGTAAAAATATTAAAAATAAGCTCCACTAAAAATTAATATGTAGATATATACGTATATTTAGATAATTTTATATAATTATTAATTTATATTATTGATGGGACCATATATTTACAAAGGAGTTTCAAAAAAAATATTATTTTATTATATTATCGAATAGTGTCCAAAATTACACTAGTCCCAACTTGGGACCAGAGAAATTTATTAACTTATAGAGATTATTAATTTACCGAGTATTAATTTTTAGAGGTTCTACTGTATATTTAATCTATAACCTATTTTGTAACCAACTTATAAAAATTATATAATCTACAAAAAAAGTTGTGTACTTCAGTTTTATTATATAGGAGATATTTAANAATGGACATTATCATGGGAGCTTCACGTGTATGCATCTATTGGTTCCTTGTCTCTCACAACAAAATACTGTGGAACACCATCGACCTCACCAGGCTCAAACACAACTCTACAAATACCGGGTCGACAAAGAAGCCCTAAGCTTTAATAATCTTTCAATTAAGATGAGCCGGTTCTTCTTTAACTTTTGTAGAGTAAGACGCATAAAACTCAAGAATTTAATTGTTGAGATCACTAAGCTGAGCCGCAGGCTCCGCGTAATGTGTTCTTTGACTTTAATCTATATTAACATTTTTACAGTAGGTTTGACCAAGAAAGCTTGGAGTTGAGAAATGTTTACATTTTATGCCATTGTAATTAAGAACTAAGAAAAATATAATCAAAATAATTAAGCAAAAATCTGGTATATATGTTTTCCTAAAATATCTGAACAAAATCAATTTTATGTTCCTTTTTAATTACAAGTTTTATATATTTTAGTGAAAAAAAAGAAACTATAATTTCTTACCATCGATTTTCCATAATTTGTTTGGCAAATTTATTTCCAAAGATTTTGCAAAATACTAAATAATTTTCTATCTTTTTTATAAGTTATTTAAAATGGATTGAACCATGGATAAAAAATAGAAAAATAAACTAATAACTATATTTGGACCCGTGCTATAGCACGGGTTGAAATTTATTTTATTTATATTATAATTTTAGAATAATATTCTTTTTAAAAGGATTCTTTGGGATATTCTTAAGTGTATTCGAATAGCCCAAGGATTGACCAATTAATCTATAACTTTTTTTGTAACCAACCTACAGTAAAACAACATCTATAAATTAATAAGGTCGGGACCATTAAAATTTTATTAATTTATACAGGTTTTAATTTATCGATAAATTAATAATTATTAAATTTATAGAGAGACTTTCCTAATTAGGTAAAAAATATTAAAAATAAGATTTAATCTTTATAACTAATATTTTTATAAAATCAATTACAATGAAAATAACAATTATCATGTTTTGAAGATAGTACTCAAAGATTTTTATATAGTAAAAATATTAAAAATAAGCTCCACTAAAAATTAATATGTAGATATATACGTATATTTAGATAATTTTATATAATTATTAATTTATATTATTGATGGGACCATATATTTACAAAGGAGTTTCAAAAAAAATATTATTTTATTATATTATCGAATAGCGTCCAAAATTACACTAGTCCCAACTTGGGACCAGAGAAATTTATTAATTTATAGAGATTATTAATTTACCGAGTATTAATTTATAGAGGTTCTACTGTATATTTAATCTATAACCTATTTTGTAACCAACTTATAAAAATTATATAATCTACAAAAAAAAGTTGTGTACTTCAGTTTTATTATATATGAGATATTTAGTCTATAACCTATTGTGTAACCAACTTAGAAAAATTATATAGTCTACAAAAAAAGGTTGTGTACTTCCGTTTTATTATATAGGGGATGTATGATTTTATATGTAGTTTGTTTTAACCTCACAAATGTCGTATGTTTTTTTGATTAAAAAAGATGTATCATTTGTAGAGTGTCAAATACAAATATATGTCCTGTTACACAATTTAAATACTGAGTACATCAAATTTAGTCATATATGAGTAATATCAACAATGTTACTAACTTTGTGATAATAAACTAAAATCTGTGTAAATACTGTTTTTAGTAATTTAACGTACGCGCAATACTAAATAAGCAACAATACTTTGTGGAAAATTTTATTTATCCACGGATCTAAACCTAGACTGAACAAAATCACATGTATGTGATGAAAATTAGGGTTAATATTAGTACACTAACTCTCACATTCATATACTAAACTAACTATTTTTAAAAAAAAATTTTAATAGCTAAGAGGTTCTGGGCAAAACTAACTAATTTCAAATTGATGGATAAAATTTAAATAATATTATATAAACTACAAAGTATGATACATATTAACAAATGTTTACTTTCACAACAACTAATTTTGATTGATTAAATTCTAAAATAAAAGAATTTTGATTAATTAAATTCCAACTGAATATATTAATTTTTAAATAAATAAAGCAAATAAAAATACAAATCTCTCAATACTATTATAAAATTTTTTTAAAATATATAAATTTGATTCAACATAATGTTTTTTTAGTAAATGGGTTAAAATCTAGTTTCTATTTACAAAAGGAGGATCTCATGTTTGTTGCTGAGAGGTAAATCTCATCTTTATAGCTCATATGTATATTTATTGTTTTCCAGGATGCCAAACATAGAGAAACTTGCTTTACCAGTTCCATTGTAACTGCGTAATGAAAAGAACTCATTTAGGATTGCGTTTAGTCAGTGGAAGAATCTTAAAACACTGATCATGGCTTATAATGACTTTACCTGCTTCTCATTCGAGATTCGAATTGTGGGAGAGAGCTGCAGTAACCTCAACAACTTGAAACTTATGGGTGATTTGGGAAACGACGATGCTGAAACAATCGTGCATTACCTCCAGAGCCTCACTTGGTTGAGTTTGCGATGCTCTTTGATCAATGTTGAAGGAGTTCTCCTGCTAATCAGAGGTCTTCGAAACCTCGCTATCCTTAACTTGACACATTGCAAAATCTTGGGATGGTATCTTCTGATGAATAATGTTGTACAAGCTGCCATTCAGAATCTTGACAAACTTATCACATGTTCAGAAGACGATTGTCAAGTTTGCAAAGATCGACCTCGCATGTTCCGGGAGCAGAAGTTTCACGAGAAGCATTGGCAAAACGACGAGATAAAGGAACTTGAATTCTGAAATTTTGAAAAAGTTTTGTTGATGTGGTTTGAGAGAGTTATTGGATTCTATTTTCACAACCTTTATTTTTCTTATATGTGTTGTTCTTCCATTTGATAGATCATAATATATGATTCATTTAATATGAACTGGAAATCGTATATAGTTCACAGCGTTTGATCCAGCGTTTGATTTAGGCAACATTGACACTATCACAGAGGAGTGTCACGGCGCCGTACAATTTTATCAACGACTTGTACTCTTTGCGCAAGTCTTCAAGAACAAAATCAACCTAACGTAGAGAGAACTCAAACGTCGTGAAAGTTTAAATTGAATAATACCACATAGTTCACTACCATATGTTTAACTATCATGAGCAAATTTACGTAATTAATACCATAGTTTGCGATGCTCTACTCTACCGTCACCAGAACAGCAATTTTATCACAAATGACAAACCACAGATCTTCGAAACCTCAGCATTCTTAACCTGTCACATTGACAAGAGTTGGACTTCAATCCTAAAAAGATACATGATGAAAATCTTGTTCAAGCTGCCACTCAGAAGCTTTGAGAAATTTATCATATGTTCACGAAACGATTGCAAGGTCTTCAAAGGTGGACCTAACATATTTGAGACACGACACATCATTTTTTACGAAAAAAAATGTGAAACGATGAGATGAAAGCTTGAATTCTGATAATCTTTTGTAAAAGCTTTGTTGATATTATATTCACTCCATTTGGCCAGTGGGAATATTGTTATGCTTAAGATTGACTAAAAAAAAACGATAGATGGGTTACACTCGCCCGAAAGGGATTAGTCGGGTGACAAAACCCCGGATATCACCTCTCAATATAAAAAAAAACATTTCAAATACTATAGTCTATAGGTATGAAAGCATGAAAGTGTCTTCCTTACAACAACCTAACACTCTCTACATAATCCGAAAAAACCATTGCTTTTGTCTCCCGATGCTTGAACTTATAGTCTCCGTGTAATTTAACATTGGTTTCTCTAAGACTATTCGTGTCTGGATTGTAAAGGAAAACATAAAACTCATTATAGTAGAACGGTGGTGCCAAAATAAACTCACCTCTATGAGTTGTGCCTCTGATAACTCCCAAATCATAATGTTTCCACTTCATCCCAATTTTGATACTAAAACTTTCCTTCAACCATCGTAGAGTCTCGGCTTGCTGATCCAAAACCCACACTTTCAAATCCGTCCTTGTGTTAGTGGCTAAAGCTACTTTCCCCTTGTAGCTTATCATAGTTGAAAGATATACAAACGCAGCTGGAAAGTCCTCCGCGGATACACTAGTAAAAAGATCCAACGTTTCTGACCCCAAATCGAATCTCATTAAGCTCAACTGCGACAAACGATCTCCCGTAAAAGCAAGATAATACAAAACTCCATCTATGCACACACTGTTAAGCACAGGACGGTGAGGAGTTCTATAATCAATCATTCTCCATAATTTGTTTTTATCTCCCAATGTGACTACTTGGTGTTCATATGATAGTTCTAATACTCGAGTTCGATCCTTCATGCACAATACCAATAGTTTGTATTCATCATTAACCGGATCGTACCCGAAAAAACTATGTCCGAGCGTACTGCTGGTTTCGACTCTAGGTATAGCTAAGGATGTACCAGTGCTAGGGTTAGCTACGCATTTATGTAGACCATATCCTAGGTTTATCAAACCATTGACATAATGAGAATGGTAGACAGACTCTGGTAATGGACATGTAACACGTGATAGATAAGACGTTGATGATGATGAAGACAGCGAGAAGAAGTGCCAAACTTCGCAGTTCCGTTGTCTATCGAAGTCAATAAACGCGACCAGTAGACGAGGCTGCATCATCGAAGAGTACCTAACCTGGAAAGACGTAATGAAATCTCGACTCTGTATCATTCCGGTCCAAAATTTTGAGAGTAGGAGACACCTAGCTACGGATTTCAAAGGCAGTCTCATAAATATATCCATCGCTAGTTCCAAAGGAACATCATCGAAGTTCATCTCTTTCAAGATTTCAACAGAATTGTTCACAGTTTTACTCTTCTTCGATTGACTTGTCGCCATGATCCTGACCCCCGCTCAGGCGCTCACTCTTGTTTAGAGAAACCCTAAATATCGCTAAGTCTCCCTTATGTTCTTAAGTTCTATATAAGTTGAAATAGAGAGGCAACAGGCCCATATAGTCCAATTGGGATATTTTTGGTATTTCAACTTAATTGAAAAAAAAAACCCTAGTTAACTTTTTCACAAAACAAAATTTCCTCCTAACCAGAGCTCGCCACGAATATGACCTAAGAGCTAAGCAAGGTAATTCTTCTACGTCTATCACCTTGCTATATATTATGACTTATTACTACTAATCTATTTTTTTGTTTGATTATATTGTTTTTTATGATGCTTTCGCTTTGGCTGGGTGTTCTGGTTGTTTACTGTTTTTGTAGAAAAATATTTAAAATACTTTTTTTTCTAAGTAGCTAGGTATTTTGCTTATAATTGAACCTCAAATCACGACCGAATAGTAAGTGCTTACAAGAACTGACTATTCGAATCTTTTTTCCCTAACATAGCTTGTTTGGATTTGTTTTGTTTTTGTAGTTTTTCTTAAACACAAATTAAGTTAAAGATCGTTGACATATTTTTGGTTTTAAATACGTAGAGTTGCAGCTTTGGTGTTGTAAATATGTAGCATTATTTTGTAAGACACTACAATGTTTTGTTTCTGTATGTTACCGTTGACATATTCTTCTTTTGTTTGATAATGAAAAGTACTCTATTTCTCTTATACAAGCTTTATGTAAATTCAAGAATCCATCTATCAAAATGATTTCAACATTTTTTTCTTCACCTTTTTTTCTCTTTGTATGTAGTTGTAACGTGATGGAGAAGGTAGAGAGCTTAGGAGAAGTTTCAAAATGGGCAGATGCAAACAGAGACATACTTGAACTTATCTTCAATAGGCTCAACTTGATGGACATTACCATGAGAGTTTCACGTGTCTGCATCTCTTGGTTCCTTGCCTCTCACAAAAGAGCTTTGTGGAACACCGTCGACCTCACCAAGCTCCAGGAATTAGATGTCTCCAACAGTTTTGTCTTTAAAAGTAAAGTACGACCAATCTTCTTTTACAAGCTTCAGGTTGACGACGATGGAGGCCTTCACAAGAATCTTTTGTCTAAAATCATCTCCAGGTTCTTTCATGACTTTTTTGAAGTAGAAGGCGGCATAAGTCTCATGAATCTATTAATTGAGATCACCAAGTTGAGCCGCATGGCCCCGAAGACTTTGTTCTTTCACTTCAATTCCTATATACAAGAAAAAGGTCTCAAATTCGCTGCTGAGAGGTAAATCTCATCAATCATCTAATCAGATTTTCTTGCATGTGCATGGTGTGCCTCTCATACGTTTTTATTTTTTTATTTCTTGTGATTGTGTTTCTCAGGATGCCAAATTTAGAGAAACTTGCTTTACCAATCTGGTCCTACCAAACCGAGAATTCATTGCGGTTTGCTTTCAGTCAATGGAAAAATCTGAAAACATTGATCATCGCTCATGAACACACTTTCACCGGGATATTTAGGTTTCAAGCTGTGGGAGAGAGCTGTAGTAACCTAACCAACTTAAAATATTTGGGTTATTTGGCAGAATACAATACCAGCCAAATGGTGCGTTACCTCCAAAGCCTCAAGAGGTTGAGTTTGCGATGCTCTTTGGTTAGTATGGAGGTAGTTAACAAGCTAATTACCGGCCTTCGAAACCTGACGATTCTTAACGTTTCACATTGCAAAAACTCTTTTAGTTTTCTTCCTATCGAAAAATCTACAGAAAATTTTGTAATAGCTGCTGCCACTCAGAAGCTTGAAAAATTTATCAGTTGTCCTCAAGATTGTATGATTTGCAAAGATGGCTGTCGTTACTCCTGGTCGTATCTGGCTGAGGATTGGCGGAACGACGAGATAAAGGAACTTCAATTCTGAAATATATGAGAAGAAGTGTTTGGGAACTTCAATTCTGAAATATATGAGAAGAAGTGTTTGGTGCTGATGCATGGATTAGTATGTAGTGTGCGTATATTTTCTTTAATTTAAATTTTAAATTTGTTACTCAAAGATAACTTTACAGTTAAGTTTTCTGATCCTATTGTGTTGAAGCTTTCAATTTATTTCTGTAATTGTATATACACTTGTATATGTACAATTTGTAAATAATGTATCTCTGAATATAAAAGATTCACACTTTCAACGTAACACACGCCTTTCATACATGACGATCAAACTTATGTGTCATGTACATTTGTTACACACTTACACTTACAATCTAACTTCTCATATACTAGGTTCGTACTCACAAACCTGTTCATTTACTTCTCCACAAATCGAATTAAAATGTTTCAGCGGGCTAATGCAGATATAACAATAATTGTTAAATTATCAATCCCCTGATTTTTTTTTTGACATTTTTAAAATCGACAAACCTCGATCAAGAGCCAAATTCTTTCTATGTGACGTAACGCAATTTAGTGGAGTCGAATTCTAGTGGGGAAGATGGAGTCAAGTGTACTTAACCAATGGACACATCCCACTATCAATCCTTTTCAAAAATTTGAATTGTAAGCTATGTGAAAAAATCAAAATACTTTTTATTATATAAAGTATGTTGATATCTTGTGTTTTTGATGAGTTTTAAGCCTTATTTTTGCATAGTTTTGTTGCATAATCTTGTCATTCTAGGTTGTTTTAGGAGCATATGCATCTAGTTTGTGTTCTTTCAGGTTCTTGGAGTAATCTCAACACATTGGAGCATTTGGGCTTGTTTTGATGCAAAGAAGCAAAGAAGAATGAAGTGGAGAAGAAGCCATAACCGGAGCCACCAGCGGCCAAAGGCTGGCCGATTGGAAGAGGAGATGCATTTGATCGCCGCCACCAGCGGCTAAGACCAGCGGCCAAAGCATGGCCGTGTGAGACAATCGGGCAGGACCAGCGGCCAAACCATGGCCGAGTGAACCAACCGGCCACATCCAAGCGGCCAAGCCATGGCCGATGGAGCCAGCACCTTACCTGTTTTAGTTCCAAACCGGGTTTGACCCAGTTTGTTTTGGGTTGACCCGAGTTCTCTTCTATTTTCCTATAAATACTCTAACCCTATTAAGGGAGACTTAACTCTTATCTCTTATCTTATATATTGTTTAGCAGCTAATTAGGGTTCTTAAACTTATCTACTTTTGGTTTGTTGAATGATTGAGTACTTTTAAGTTTTTAATAGCAATTTGTTCTTCAAATCTCTTCATCTACAATCTTTTATTATGATTTCACAAAGATCAAACTCTTTCCTTTGTGTGATCATGATGATGAGTGAGTAGATCTTTTAGAACTTTGGGCTAGGTAGATTAGGGAGATAGATGATTGATCTTTGATGTCTAGGGCTTTATTTATGTATTTCATATCTTGATTAGTGTTAGTAATGCTAGATAGCCTTGATCATGCTTGAATCTAGACATTAGGATTTCCATGCCCATAAGGTGTTGATGAAATTCCTGAACCAAATTAATCAAGAGCTTTGCATTCCTAGCCAATGGAAATTGATGATTAGGGTGCTTAGTGGTATTTAGACTTGTTCTTAATGCATGCTTACCTTGTGATTGCCTTTGGAAATTGTTGATTATCACTTGATTAGCATAGGAATCTCTATCATGGAAATGAATTGATTTGCATAAGTGTTCTTAGCCATAGGATTGTTCTTGATTGTTTCTTAGACATCTAGGATTGGTTAGCTATCTCCCAAGTCAATTACCTTGCCCAAGGTTCACTTGTTTAATCTTGATTTAAAGCTTGTTGATAGTTGTGTTCTGTTTCTTTGAGTTTGCATTGTTTGAATTGTCTTATTTTATTTCTTTGGATCAGTTTGTTAGTTAAGATAGTTACAAAAGAGCATTTTCCTGTTTAAGAATAGATTAAGCATCTTTGTGCATTCCTAGTGTGTTGATTAATGCAAATTGTGGATTGATAATTTAATTGAAGTAAAGTAGTACATCATATGTGATGATAGTTGTAAAAAAAAAGATGAAGGAGAGCCCATAACATTGTCTTCGCTATGTGAGAAAACGCTCTCAGGCGTGAAATCCAAGATGACTAAAACGAGATGTTTTCAAATTGGAATAGATCTCACCCGCCCTTTCTTCCCTTTTCAAGTAATGTTCAAAGTTTCCAGTGGACAAAGCAATGGTGCTCCCTGTCCCCCGACGAACGTCATTTCTGCTCCCCTTCTCACCCTTTTCTCATTGTCTAATCCTCCTCAAATACTTTCCCTCTTGTGACTCTCCTTTCTTACGCTTTTGGTTTTCTGCACCCTGCAATATTTTCAACCTGTTTCTCTGCTCTTGCTGTGTATTCAAAAAGGTTATGTGGCTCTCTTTAGTGGCAATTCTTGTTCCATGCTTTCCCTCTTTGTTCACTCACTCAATGAATGAAGAACTCTAACCGGAATGGTCAAGCCACTAGGGATACTACTTCCTCAAAAGATGATGAGCCAGTCTGACTCCCAACTTTGGACAATGCCTCCCTGCTCAATAGGATTCTCCTCACTCTGATAGAGAGAGTTTTTCATACCATTGGAAGAAGTATGGAAGCATTCCTGACCTTATGCCAAGTGCTGGTATCTAGGATGTAGATGGAAGGGTCTATGGTTTTGACTTGGGGAATGGAAGATTCCACATCAACTTCAAAACAGAGGATGACCTGCAAAAAAATCTCAAGAAAAGACCATGCCATTTTAATAAGTGGTCCAGATGGGTTCTGCTGCTGGTAGGAGTGATTTGTTGCCTCCCGAGGGGGCTTTTCATTCGATCGTTGTCCATTGTTTCTTCCTACTACTCGTCTCTCTTCTCTCCCACGGACCACATCGTGGTGGTGTTTGTCATGAGGATGAGCTTATGGTTTCTCCTCCTCATATCTCCGAGCATTGTAGGGGTCAAAACCCACTTGCCTGTCTCTGCTGAAATGATTTTTGTGCTTATTGAGCTGAGGACAGTCTCGGTCTTCATGCGATATCATCTTGAAAAAGAAGCAGTATCGGTGCAACTTCTCATAGGTTAGAGACACCCAGACTTATTTTCAAATTTCAGGGGTTTAGTGAAGTTTTTGGTGATGTGAACCCTTGCCTTTGTTGTGTTAACTTCTATCACCCGACCGGGAGCAGCTTCAATTCCCTTAAATGCTTCTTCCACCCAGCATCGTAGAGGCAGATCGCGAATCTTCACCCAGAAGTGAACAGAGCTCAAGAGATCCTCCTGGAAATTGCATCTCTCCACAGAGAAGGTCCACTTCTTAAAATGGCATGCTGATATGTATATATTTTACACTCTTTCATCATGCTTTTGTCATTCATTTTGTTCTCTTAATTCATTCTTTTGCATTGTTTTAGGTCTCTTTTGCATGACATGCATATCTAGGTAGTCTTTGCATTGGTCTTGCACGCATCTTGCATATTGGAGTTGTTTCAGGTGTTTTAGGAGGTGTCTAAACCATCAAATGCAAACAAGGATCAGGAAAGCAGTTAAACGACTCGATCTACACTACCCAGCGATGCAAGCTTCCACGTCTTTGATCGAGTCGAGTGAAGATTGTACTTTGGAATTCAGCTTTTGACGTCTTCATCAAAGTTGTAGGGAATTGAGTCATCTTTTAAACGCAGTTTATTTCAAGCCAATCGGAGTCGTGGTAAATGAGTTATCTCCGTTTTAGTGGATGCACGTACGTTCAGAAGTCCGATTCGACCCGCACGCAAAGGAGAGCTCCCACTCGATCAGATGTTAGCAGCGACTCGACCAAGACGTCCCAGGATGGCTCCTGAGCACCCTCAAGACGCGACTCGATCAGCAGCTCTCAGACGACACCTTTCAAGCTCACTCGATCGATGTTCTCAAGCTGCCACTCGATCGACGTTCTCAAGCTGCGACTCAATCGACACTCTCACGATGCAACTCGATCGATGCTCTTAAATCGACGTCCTGGTTTTGTCCTGAAGACGCGTCCGAGAAGGATTCCCGAACCGAAGTTCTACATTGTCGTTTTATGTTTTAGAGATTTCCATGTTTTACTATAAATACGTTTTGTTATGTTTTCACTCGGACATCTTATCTTTTATCTCGTTTTGTTCTTAAGGTTTTACCTAGCCACCTAAAACGCTCTCACACTTTGTATCCCAATATCTTTGAATTTATTCAGTATTTTGATTCGATTTCTTCTACAAAGTTGTTCTTAACATTTTAATCTATCTAAGAATGCTTGTTTCAATTTTTTCTAGGTTTGCATCCTTGACTATGATTTTCGGATCTGAGTAGTGTGGTAGTTCTTGAGGATGAGATAGATTAGGTGGAGGATCTTAGGATGTAGGGTGTTTAAGCTTAATTTGTATGATTCCCTTCTGGACTAGAGTTAGAATTACTAGTTTTTCTCTGATCAATTGGAACTAGGTTCGAGACATTTCCACACCCAAAAGGTGTTTGATGAAATGTTTGACCAACTATTGCCAGAGACTTACGTTCATAGCCTAAGAGATTAGTTGTCTAGGATGTTTGTTGACGTGAATGAACTTGTTTGTCATGCCTGCTCGACCACGTTTCTCTAGCGAGAGCTAGGTATGGAAGTAGTTGAGTCTGAGTAGCTTTTGCCAAGAGATTGGATTAGCTAAGTTGTGATGTTCATTGTTTAGGGATAGTTTGCTTGTGGTATGTTAAACACTCTGTAGACTAGGATACTCCACCGACATCAATTACCCCATCCTTAGGACTTCTTTCTTTCTGATTTTTATTACATTCCTGGAACTGTTTCGTTTGTTCATGCTTAGAATCGTTTTCGGTTTCACTTATTCTTGTTCGGTACTTGTCATACATTTTTGTTTATGATTATGTGACTCGTTTCCGTTTTGTATTTTGACCATTCTAGGATTGTTAGAAAACACTCTTTTTGAATTGGCTTAACTTGTGATTTCTTGAGTGATAGTAAGATTCCCAATTGGATTGACACCTTAAGTATTACAACTGCATAAGGTTAATTGAACCTGCTAGGATAGACACACAAAATTCCTAGTATCAATTTGGCGCCGTTGCCATTTGGGATTCTTTTTGCTACATTTAAGATTTCAAGTTTTGCAAGATTAAGTTCTGTTACACAACCAATCTGAGTACTAACTTTTTTTGGTTGTCTGCTTGTTTGTTTTGCATCTCAGGCACCTGTTGATTGCAACCTTGCATGCACACCATATCAAGAGGGCATCAGAATCTCCTTCCTGTTATCGACGAAATCAATCGGTTGCAATGCCCACGACAAGCTCGTACTTCCAACGATCATCCTGTACCAGTCACTATGGAACAACAGAATGAACCACATCCGGGACCGCGAAACATTGGTGCTGGGGATGCACCGAACACTCATACTCATCGTGCTGGAATCGTCCCTCCCGCCGTGCAGAACAACAACTTCGAAAACAAAAGTGGTCTGATCTCCATGATCCAAGGCAACAAATTTCACGGGCTGGCTATGGAGGATCCACTCGACCACTTGGACGAGTTTGACCGTCTGTGCAGTCTCACCAAGATCAACGGCGTGAGTGAGGACAATTACAAGTTGCGCCTCTTCCCATTCTCCCTAAGAGACAAGGCTCATCAATGGGAGAAAAACCTTCCCAAGGGATCAATCACCATCTGGGATGGTTGCAAGAAAGCATTTTTGGCCAAGTTTTTCTCCAACTCCAGAACAACACGTCTCAGGAATGAGATTTCTAGCTTCACTCAGAAGAGCTCAGAATCATTCTGTGAAGCATGGGAGCGTTTCAAGGATTACCACAGCCATGTCCACACCATGATTCAGCAACGAGTCACTGTTGAGCACTCTCTACCGTGGTGTACTACCAAAGATACATATGCTGCTTGACACTGCTTCTAATGGTAATTTCCTGAACAAAGACGTTGAGGAAGGATGGCAACTGGTGGAGAATCTCGCTCAGTCTAACGGCAACTCCATTGAGGACTATGACCATAGAGTTCGCGGCGACGCTGGATCTGAGGAGAAGTACAAGAAAGACCTCAAGAATGTCAATGAGAAGCTTGACCGTATCTTGCTAAGCCAGCAGAGGAGCGTCCACTTTGCATATGAGGATGACCCTTTCCATGTTCCAGATGGGGAGGGCGAGCATACTAACGAGATCAGCTATGTTCAGAATCAGGGTGGATACAACAAAGGTTACAACCCCTACAAGACGAACCTCAATTTGTCTTACCGGAGTACCAATGTTGCTAATCCACAAGATCAGGTATACCCGCCTCAATAACAACAGCCAGGTCAACAAAAACCTTTTGTGCCTTACAATCTGGGATTTGCTCCAAAACAACAGTTCCAGCAGGGTTACCAAGCTCCCTCAGGACCACCACCAGGATTCCGCCCTCAACCAGTTCAGCCTACTCTAGCCCCAGATCAAGAAATGAAGCAGATGATGCAACAACTTCTTCAGGGTCAAGCTAGCGGTTCTATGGATACTGCTAAAAAGTTTGCTGACCTTAGTCAGAGGATGGAATGTTCCTACAATGATCTGAATGTCAAATTTGAAGCTCTGAATTCTAAGATACGATATATGGAAGGCCAATCTGCTTCTACTTCTGCACCAAAGTCTGGCCAATTCCCAGGGAAAGCTGTTCAGAACCCCAAGGAGTTTGCAAATGCGATTACGCTGAGAAGTGGGAAAACATTGCCTCCCAGACAGGGAGTTTCAGACGTTATTGCGGACAGTGAGGAATTAGATGGGGAGGATTTTTTTTCAGGATGACGTTTAGATGGAGAACCCAGTCGAAGCAGTCAAAGATCCAAGCGAGCCAGTGAAGCAGTCTGAACCTGAAGCTATTAAGGAACCCGATGTTCCTGATGACAAACCTGCGAGATTCATCCCTCCACCGTACAAGCCTCCTCTACCATTTCCAGTGAAGTTCAAGAAGCAGCTTATAGAGAAGTACAAAGCCTTGTTCGAAAAACAAGTTAAGGAGATTGAGTTGAGGATGCCATTGCTGGATGCATTCGCACTTGTTCCTCACTACCATAAATTCCTCAAGGATTTAGTGATGGAGAGATCAAAAGAAGTTCAAGGTATGGTTGTACTAAGTCTTGAGTGCAGTGCAATCATCCAGAAGAAGATTGTACCCAAGAAGCTCAAAGATCCGGGATCATTCACTCTACCTTGCTCCCTTGGACCTATGTCTTTTGATAGGTGTTTATGTGATCTTGGCGCTTCAGTTAATCTGATGCCATTCTCTGTGGCTAAGAGGTTGGGTTTTACAAGGTTTAAGGGTTGCGACATCTCCCTCATCCTTGCAGATAGATCAGTGAGACTTCCACATGGTATTTTAGAGGAATTACCTGTCAGGATCAGAGACGTGGAAGTGCCAACCGATTTCGTGGTTCTGGAGGTGGATGAAGAACCGAAAGATCCTCTGATCTTAGGAAGACCGTTCCTGGCGACTGCTGGAGCCATCATTGATGTCAGAAATGGCAAGATCGATCTCAATCTGGGCGACAACTTCATCATGAAGTTTGACATCAAGGATACTTTGAAGAACCCAACAATAGGAGGACAAGTCTTCTACATTAAAGAGATGGATAAGTTGGCTGATAAGTTGTTGGAGGAATTAGCTGAGGAGGATCATCTCAAAACTGCTCTAACCAAGGATGGAGATGAAGGGTTCCTGCATGAGGAGACCACTTGTTACAAGAATCTGCTAAACTCCCACAGAGAAACAGATGGACAAGAGGAGTTCGAGCAGCTATCTAACGCTGAGGAGGTATGTGTAGTTGAGACAGAGAGTTCATAACGTGATATCTCACACTTGACCGACGTCAAAACCCGACTCGAGACACCGATGTCCTGCTCGATCGAGTTGCACCCCTCCCACTCGACCGCGATCATTCCAGACTCCCATGCTGACGACCGGTCGGAACTGAAAGCTCCAAAGGTAGAACTCAAAACTCTTCCTTCCGGGCTCAGGTACGTTTTTCTGGGAACCAATTCGACATATCCAGTTATAGTGAATTCTAGGTTGAGTGATGATGAACTGGGGATGCTAGTAACTGAGCTTAAGAAGTATAGAAAGGCTATAGGTTATTCTTTAGATGATATGAAGGGAATCTCACCTAGTCTTTGTACACATAGGATTAATCTTGAAAATGAGTCTTATGCTAGCATTGAACCCCAAAGGAGATTGAATCCCAATCTAAAGGAAGTAGTAAAGAAAGGAATCCTAAAACTGCTTGATGTTGGAGTTATCTATCCTATCTCTGATAGTACTTGGGTATCTCCAGTGCACTGTGTACCTAAGAAGGGAGGCATAACTGTGATCAAAAATGAAAAAAAATGAGCTAATCCCAACTAGAACCATCACAGGACATAGGATGTGCATTGATTATAAGAAGTTGAATGCTGTATCTAGAAAATATCATTTTCCTCTTCCTTTCATTGATCAAATGTTGGAAAGACTAGCTAGTCATCCTTATTACTGTTTCCTTGATGGGTATAGTGGGTCCTTACAAATCCCTATCCACCCAAATGATCAGGAAAAGACAACACTTACTTGTCCTTATAGCACTTTTGCCTACAGACGCATGCCACTTGGCTTGTGCAATGCTCCTGCCACCTTTCAAAGGTGCATGACATCGATTTTCTCGGATTTGATTGAGGAGTCAGTGGAAGTGTTTATGGATGACTTCTCTGTATACGGTTCCACTTTCTCCTCCTGTTTGTTGAATTTGTGCAGGGTATTGACGCGATGTGAGGAGACGAACCTGGTGCTGAACTGGGAGAAGTGCCATTTCATGGTTGAAGAGGGGATCGTTCTAGGACACAAGATTTCCGAAAGAGGAATTAAGGTTGACAAAGCTAAGATTGAGGTCATGGTTTAGCTTCAACCGCCTAAGACAGTGAAGGATATCAGAAGCTTTCTGGGACATGCTGAGTTTTACAGGAGATTCATCAAGGACTTCTCAAAAATTGCAAGACCATTGACAAGGTTGCTGTGAAAGGAGGTTGAGTTCAAATTTGATGCAGCATGTTTGGAAGCTTTCAGCAAGATCAAGGAGGCCTTGGTTTTGGCACCCATAGTTCAACCTCCGAATTGGGATCATCCGTTTGAGATTATGTGTGACGTGTCAGACTTCGCAGTTGGAGCAGTTCTGGGACAACGTATTGACAAGAAGCTTCATGTCATCTACTACGCGAATCGCACCTTCGACGAGACTAAAGAAAGGTATGCTACCACAGAGAAGGAACTCCTAGCAGTTGTGTTTGCATTCGAAAAATTCAGGAGTTACCTTGTGGGTTCGAAGGTCATAGTGTATACCGACCATGCTGCTCTGAGACACATCTATTCGAAGAAGGATACCAAGCCGAGACTGTTGAGATGGATTTGCTTCTTCAGGAGTTTGACATGGAGATCGTTGACAAAAAAGGAATAGAAAATGGAGTTGTAGACCACTTGTCAAGAATGAGGATTGAAGATGTTGTTCCAATAGATGACTCAATGCCTGAGGAACAACTTCTGGTCGCCCAGGTTTGTGAGCAGATGCATGACACCGGGGTTGAGAACCTAAAAATCAACTGTATGGTGATCACTTTGGATACTGCACCATGGTATGCTGATTTCGTGAATTACAAGGTCTATGGAGAAGTTCCTGATGACATGGATCCCTACAGGAAGAAGAAGTTTTTCAGAGAGGTCAACCACTATTTCTGGGATGAACCATATCTGTACAAGAGAGGTTCTGACGGTCTGTTGAGAAGATGCATAGCCGAAGGGGAAGTACAGGGAGTGCTTGAGCACTGTCACGGCTCCACCTATGGTGGTCACTTCGCCACGTCCAAGACAGCTCAGAAGGTTCTTCAGGCAGGTCTCTGGTGGCCAATCTTGTTCAAGGTTGCTCACAGTTTCATCACCAAGTGTGATGCTTGTCAAAGAATGGGCAACATCACAAGGAGGAACAAGATGCCCCAGAATCCGATCCTAGAAGTAGAGATATTTGACGTTTGGGGAATAGACTTCATGGGACCTTTCAACCCTCCATCAAATGGTAATGTATATATTCTGGTGGCAGTTGATTATGTTTCTAAGTGGGTTGAAGCCATTGCCAGTCCTACCAATGATCACAAGGTCGTTTTGAAGTTGTTCAAGAGTATAATCTTTCCAAGGTATGGGATACCCAGAGCAGTGATCAGTGATGGTGGAACTCACTTCGTCAACAAGGTGTTTGAAGGTATGCTGAAGAAGTATGGGGTCAAGCACAAGGTGTCCACCGCGTATCACCCTCAGACCAGCAGACAGGTTGAAGTCTCGAATAAGCAGATCAAGGGTATCTTTTTGAGGATTGTTGGGGTTTCGAAGAAAGATTGGTCTGTCAAGTTAGACGAGACTCTATGGGCATACAGAACAACGTTCAAAACGCCGATAGGCAGAACACCATTTCAGTTGATATATGGAGAAGCATGTCATCTCCCTGTGGAGGTTGAGTACAAGGCGCTTTGGGCTATTAAGTTGCTGAACTTGGATATTGACACGGCTCAGGCTAAGAGGACTCTGGACGTCCACGAGTTGGAAGAAATCAGACTTGATGCATGTGAGAGCTCAAAGATTTACAAAGAAAGAACCAAAATTTTCATGATAAGAAAATTGTTGTCAAGGAGCTCAAGGGTGGAGATCAGGTTTTGCTGTTCAATTCCAGACTTAAGTTATTTCCTGGAAAGCTTAAGTCTAGGTGGTCTGGAACTTTTACAGTCGAAGACGTTCTGCCATTTGGAGCCATCACTCTTCTGAACAAGGATGGCAGCGAATTCACTGTGAACGGCCAAAGAGTACAAAAATATTTAGCTGATTAAGTCCGACCAGAGGGGTCTTTTGTGCTCCTCTATGAACCCTAAAAGGCATAAAAGCTGAAAAGTCAAGCTAGGGACTTTAAACAAGCTCACTTGGGAGGAAGTCCCAAAGGGATCATTGTAAATATTTTTTTAGGATCCTTGTGTTTTTGATTTTGGTTTTTAGTTTTATTGTGTTCAGGAATCTACAGAAGGGAGTATGAGCAATACAAAGTGAAAGTAACAGTCAAAAAGCCCAATCGACTAGGAAGCTTAACACGCGTGGAAATCGACTCGACCGTCAACTCATCTCACCGTGACCTGTGCACTCGACCACCATCTTCACTTGTCATTCGAGTCAATCATCTCCTACTCGAGCGGCGAGCTCAACGCAAGTATCACTTCCGTCGCTCCTGTTCACCACCACTCGAGTCGGCACCGTGCGACTCGACCCATCCGGCGATCCTAGCTCGTTACACGACTCGACCGACGCAACTCGATCCTCTGTTCCGAAGTATCCCGCTCGAGTCAACTCTACCCACGACTAGTTCTAACTTGATCCTTCCGAAGCTTTAGTCGCAGTCCCGGAGAACAAACACGCATCAGTCACCCTTCGACACGACCCTCGTTGTTACACCACACGAGCTGAACGACTCGACTACCGGATCATCCACCTCGCTCGAGTTGACGTGCGTACACTTGACCCACATCGACCTGCTCTCCACGCGACCTGCATGAAGATCCACTCGCGTATCATCACGATGTTGCGACTCGACCGGACCATCTAACCCAAGTCGACGACATGCAGTGCGACGAGCAGCCAATCACTTATCAGAACACGCAAGCGGTTGAGCAGCAAGTTGACCAACAAGCTGAGACCACTCCCGCGGATCCCGAACACGGTGAAGGGTAGAGCCAGTATTACGCACCAACTCCTTGGGCGAGCACCGACTCCTTCTTTTACTACTGAGGTACTCCTACATTTCCTTTGTATATACCATCTCATCTTTGCATTGTTTCTATTATGATTCTCAAATCCTACTTCAAATTTCTCTTACACACGGGACTGCGTAATTAAAGTTTGGGGGAGGGTTTGAGATGATGTATCTGATGATGTTTTCTGTGATTCTTATTTCAAATTTTTGCATCATATCATATTTGAGTCTGCATTCATCTATTTGCATAGAAAAGCCATAAAAATTTGAAAATTTTCAAAAAATTTCACAAAAACAGAGTGTTCATGTAGTTTGCATTTGCATATTAGGATTGAGTCTAGTTTTGTTCATTTAGGAATGTTGCATTTAGCATAGGGGTTGATGATGATTGTAACCTTGTTAACATGCTGAATTCAATAGGATAGGATCAAGGCCCTTGTTATTAGTTCTTTGATGAATGTTGATTGAACTTGAAATGTAAGACTGAACCAGGTTTTGAATTCTCGAAATTGCATTCTAGTCTTGATTGAAGCATGTTTTGAATTGACATCATTCCCTATCTACCTGAACCTAATCCTGACTTGCAATTATCTTGTTATGCATTGAAGTTGAACTCATGGATACCACATACATACTTGGATTATCTTTCTCAGTTTTACCACCCTTGTTAATCCAAGTAGCTGATTCCCATCTTTGGAACAGTTTCCCGCACCCTTAACCAACCGTTCTTTCAAGCCAATTGTATTTTTGAGTGTGAGGCCTTTTCCAAGTTGAGCTTGTTAGAAAGTGTTAGGTTCTAACCGACAAGAGTAGGATCCTGTGTAGTTCTAGTTCGCGCTATCCGGACTAGTAGGACTAGGTGAGAACTCGATTTTGGGGTTTGGGATTTGAATTGTACTGAAAAAGGAAAGAGAAAAAGGGTAAAGAGTCTTTAGGAGGGGAAATGTGTTATCAAGGTTTACAAGTCTAGTAAAGGATGTGGGTTGTGTAATGTAAAAAGTTATTGGTTCTGGGCATAGAAAGAAAAGTTTAGACAAGGAAGAGAAAGCAAAATGCTTAAGAAGTCTAGAGTTCTAAGAAGAAAAGAAAGAGAACCATAGTGATAAAAAAGTTTCTCATCCGCTAGATTGATATGAAGTAACCTCCTCCTAAGGCACTACAAGAAAACAGGATATTTACGACTACGATTGGCGACTAAATGTGTAGTCGGGAAATTAAGCGACTACTTGCCAACTATCTTACGACCATTTTACAACTGCGTAACATTAGTCGTAACTCAGACGTTATTTGCCGACCAAATACAATAGTTGGTATTGTAGTCATTGATTGACGACCATTATACGACTAAATGGGAAGAACTTAATTTTGTTGCATCAAAGCAGCTAATTTGGCGACTACGTAGCAACTCTTTCTATTAGTCGGTAATTTGGCTACTAAGTAGTGACTAATGTTTTGGCATTCTTCACATATAAACTATAAATACATTTTTATNAACTTCACGCCGGCGGCTCAAAATCCTACGCCTCAGACGCCACAAGTACAAGTCCGCGTTTCCCCCCAACTTTTNTAATCTCATTTTCAAAGGCACAAACAAAATATATGTAAGTAATATCAATCTCATTCTCATATATTAATCTNACCGCAGGTCAGAAACTATCCACCACCACAGACTCTATTTCAGAACTCCATGAATCGAAGCGTTGATGATCAACCAACTCGGTCATTACCAGAAGTTCAGAACAATCCTCTGGTGAGATCGAATCCTTTGCATGATTCTGCAAGATCTCCAGCTCAGAACAATCCACCGGTTCGATCGAATCCATTGCATGATTCTGCGAGATCTCCAGCTTAGAACTCTCCAGCTCAAAGTCATCCTTCTTCTCACGGTAACAACTTTGACGAGTCAGATCCAGTGTTGCCGGAACTCCGGGAAGCCTAACACGACTTGGTATGTAAACACGTTTAAATCTCCAGCTCAGAACATGTTTTTATATGTTTTCTTCTAGATTAGAGTTTGTTTTCTAGATTAGAGTCGATGACTTCGTTGATTTTAGATGACACACAACATCACTATTGTTTATTTTTTTGTCGAGTACATGTGTTTTGTCGAGTACATGAACTATTGTTTATCGTGTTTGTCATTCCCAAGTCTCTCATCATTTAGTAGTAATTAGAAGAGTATATGTGTTTTGTCATGAACTATTGTTTATTGTGTTTGTCATTCCCAAGTCTCTCATCATAAGAGTATATGTGTTTTGTCATGAACTATTGTTTATTGTTTTGTCATGAACTATTGTTTATTGTGTTTGTCATTCCAAGTCTCTCATCATTTAGTAGTAACTAGAAGAGTATATGTGTTTTGTCATGAACTATTGTTTATTGTTTTGTCATGAACTATGGTTTATTGTGTTTGTCATTCCCAAGTCTCTCATCATTTAGTAGTAACTACAAGAGTATATGTGTTTATTCATGAACTATTGTTTATTGTTTTGTTGAGTATATGTGTTTTGTCATGAACTATTGTTTATTGTTTTGTCATTCACAAGTCTGACTTGATTCTTATGTTATGAGGTTTACTCGTGATGTCAAATCACAAATGGTGCGGAAGATTACCAAGGTTTTTACAAACAAATTTGATGGTCCATTCTACAATTGGTCATGTGTGCCTCCGGATAGAAGAGAAAGATACTTCCTTGAGTTTGCAGTATATTTTTCTGTCATATATCATTTATAGATAGGTTTTAATTGTTGCTTATCACTAACTTAATTCTATTTTCTTTTTCCTAGAAAACACACACTTGGGATCCATTGATAACAGGGACAGTGCAACATTTTTTCTATGAGATATGTCAACGCCGGATGAAGAACATGGTAAGCGACGTTAGGACTAGTCGAGTGCAACCTAAATGGATCGAGGGTGAACTCTGGAAAACAATGGTTGCACAGTGGGATAATGAAGAAGCACAAGAAAGGAGTCGAATCTATTCAAATGCTCGTATGTCAGACCGTAGTGGTCNGCCAATTCTCACGATGCGTCCTCTTAAGAAGCCTGGACGAAAGAGGAATGTTGTCGCCAACGCTACTCTCAGAGTCGGTGGCTCTAACCCTCCGTCAAAGGTGAGAAAAGTCAACCCTCTACCGGCTCAATACAACTTCACGCCGGCGGCTCAAAATCCTACGCCTCAGACGCCACAAGTACAAGTCCGCGTTTCCCCCCAACTTTTGACGTCAGCCGCACCGCAGGTCAGAAACTATCCACCACCACAGACTCTATTTCAGAACTCCATGAATCGAAGCGTTGATGATCAACCAACTCGGTCATTACCAGAAGTTCAGAACAATCCTCTGGTGAGATCGAATCCTTTGCATGATTCTGCAAGATCTCCAGCTCAGAACAATCCACCGGTTCGATCGAATCCATTGCATGATTCTGCGAGATCTCCAGCTCAGAACTCTCCAGCTCAAAGTCATCCTTCTTCTCACGGTAACAACTTTGACGAGTCAGATCCAGTGTTGCCGGAACTCCGGGAAGCCTAACACGACTTGGTATGTAAACACGTTTAAATCTCCAGCTCAGAACATGTTTTTATATGTTTTCTTCTAGATTAGAGTTTGTTTTCTAGATTAGAGTCGATGACTTCGTTGATTTTAGATGACACACAACATCACTATTGTTTATTTTTTTGTCGAGTACATGTGTTTTGTCGAGTACATGAACTATTGTTTATCGTGTTTGTCATTCCCAAGTCTCTCATCATTTAGTAGTAATTAGAAGAGTATATGTGTTTTGTCATGAACTATTGTTTATTGTGTTTGTCATTCCCAAGTCTCTCATCATAAGAGTATATGTGTTTTGTCATGAACTATTGTTTATTGTTTTGTCATGAACTATTGTTTATTGTGTTTGTCATTCCAAGTCTCTCATCATTTAGTAGTAACTAGAAGAGTATATGTGTTTTGTCATGAACTATTGTTTATTGTTTTGTCATGAACTATGGTTTATTGTGTTTGTCATTCCCAAGTCTCTCATCATTTAGTAGTAACTACAAGAGTATATGTGTTTATTCATGAACTATTGTTTATTGTTTTGTTGAGTATATGTGTTTTGTCATGAACTATTGTTTATTGTTTTGTCATTCACAAGTCTGACTTGATTCTTATGTTATGAGGTTTACTCGTGATGTCAAATCACAAATGGTGCGGAAGATTACCAAGGTTTTTACAAACAAATTTGATGGTCCATTCTACAATTGGTCATGTGTGCCTCCGGATAGAAGAGAAAGATACTTCCTTGAGTTTGCAGTATATTTTTCTGTCATATATCATTTATAGATAGGTTTTAATTGTTGCTTATCACTAACTTAATTCTATTTTCTTTTTCCTAGAAAACACACACTTGGGATCCATTGATAACAGGGACAGTGCAACATTTTTTCTATGAGATATGTCAACGCCGGATGAAGAACATGGTAAGCGACGTTAGGACTAGTCGAGTGCAACCTAAATGGATCGAGGGTGAACTCT
>NC_025686.1:6335119-6336375 GCF_000633955.1 Camelina sativa
TTTTGGTTCTCTTTTTGTAATTGCTAATGTGGTGAACAAATTACTATTGTGGTGAACTTTTGGTTATTAAAAATATGAATTTTAGGTTTCTGTTTGATTTGAAATTCTATTTATAAAACAAAACAAAACAATTTTGATTTTAATCACTATAGTCGTCAAACCAGTCATTAAATCTGACTTAAAATCGTCGTAACATAGTCGTCAAATAGTCGCTAAATAGTAGCCACAGAGTCGTATAATTTAACGACAAATTCACAACTATTTTCAAACTAGTCGTAAACTACTTCTGTCAATATTTTATTAATCGTAACATAGTCATCCAATAGTCGTAACTAGTAACGACTAACTTACGACTATGGTTACAACTACAAGCCATAGTTGTAATATTGTCGCTATTTACCGACTATGTTACGACTGAATTTCCTTACCAACTACCGATTTACGACAACAAATATTAGTCGTAAATTAGTCGTTATGTATGATTTAGCGACTATTTAGTGACCAATAGTGCAGTCGTAAATAACCTGTTTTCTTGTAGTGAGGCTAAGTTAAAAGAATGAGAGAATGGGTTTTAGAAGAGATATCGACGAGGGGTAGAGATAGGACCAACTTCTGGGTTAGAAAGTTAGAGCTAAGTTTCCTTGGGACCTTTGGGTAGACGGGGTACTACTCTTGTATGTATCAGTTGGTTTAAACTTTTAGCCTTCTCTTAAGCTCAACTCATTTTCGTGAGAGATCCCTGTTCTATATTGTTAAAACCACTTGCAAAGGAGACCATTTTTGTCTCTACCCTTTCACCCCAGCCAAATAAGTTTGATGACATTGCATAGCTTGATTCATGGTTCTTTGTTAATGAATGTTAAAGGGAATGATAGAAATGATGGCATGTGTAGACTAAGGTTCGTAATCGTTTCAGGTTGTGATGAGCTTGTCTAAAGTTTTTAAACAGAGTTCCTTCACCATGCATCATAGAACTAATAACAAGGACCTTGATTCTAACTATTCTATTCAGCATGTTTTAGGTTCTGAGACCCCATCTTCAAACCTCTCTTCCATACTTTGTTCTTGTTTGTTTGCTTGAGGGCAAGCAAAGAATAAGTTTGGGAGTTGATATGTATATATTTACATTCTTTCATCATGCTTTTGTCATTCATTTTGTTCTCTTAATTCATTCTTTTGCATTGTTTTAGGTCTTTTTTGCATAGCATGCATATCTAGGTAGTCTTTGCATTGGTCTTGCACGCATCTTGCATATT
>NC_025686.1:6341391-6429288 GCF_000633955.1 Camelina sativa
CGAGGGGTAGAGATAGGACCAACTTCTGGGTTAGAAAGTTAGAGCTAAGTTTCCTTGGGACCTTTGGGTAGACGGGGTACTACTCTTGTATGTATCAGTTGGTTTAAACTTTTAGCCTTCTCTTAAGCTCAACTCATTTTCGTGAGAGATCCCTGTTCTATATTGTTAAAACCACTTGCAAAGGAGACCATTTTTGTCTCTACCCTTTCACCCCAGCCAAATAAGTTTGATGACATTGCATAGCTTGATTCATGGTTCTTTGTTAATGAATGTTAAAGGGAATGATAGAAATGATGGCATGTGTAGACTAAGGTTCGTAATCGTTTCAGGTTGTGATGAGCTTGTCTAAAGTTTTTAAACAGAGTTCCTTCACCATGCATCATAGAACTAATAACAAGGACCTTGATTCTAACTATTCTATTCAGCATGTTTTAGGTTCTGAGACCCCATCTTCAAACCTCTCTTCCATACTTTGTTCTTGTTTGTTTGCTTGAGGGCAAGCAAAGAATAAGTTTGGGAGTTGATATGTATATATTTACATTCTTTCATCATGCTTTTGTCATTCATTTTGTTCTCTTAATTCATTCTTTTGCATTGTTTTAGGTCTTTTTTGCATAGCATGCATATCTAGGTAGTCTTTGCATTGGTCTTGCACGCATCTTGCATATTGGAGTTGTTTCAGGTGTTTTAGGAGGTGTCCAAACAATCAAATGCAAACAAGGATCAGGAAAGCAGTGAAACGACTCGATCTACACTACCCATCGATGCAAGCTTCCACGTCTTTGATCGAGTCGAGTGAAGATTTTAATTTGGGATTCAGCTTTCGACATCTTCATCAAAGTTGTAGGGAATTGAGTCATCTTTCCAATGCAGTTTATTGCAAGCCAATCGGAGTCGGGGTTCATGAGTTATCTCCGTTTTAGTGGATGCACGTACGTTCAGAAGTCCGACTCGACCCGCACGCAAAGGAGAGCTCCCACTCGATCGGATGTTAGCAGCGACTCGACCAAGACGTCCCGGGATGGCTCCTGAGCACCCTCAAGACGTGACTCTATCAGCAGCTCTCAGACGACACCTTTCAAGCTCACTCGATCGATGTTCTCAAGGTGCCACTCGATCGACGTTCTCAAGCCGCGACTCAATTGACACTCTCACGATGCGACTCGATCGATGCTCTTAAACCGACGTCCTGGTTTTGTCCTGAAGACGCGTCCGAGAAGGATTCCCGAACCGACGTTCTATATTGTCGTTTTATGTTTTAGAGATTTCCATGTTTTACTATAAATACGTTTTGTTAAGTTTTCAGTCGGACATCTTATCTTTTAGCTCGTTTTGTTCTTAAGGTTTTACCTAGCCACCTAAAACGCTCTCACACTTTGTATTCCGATATTTTTGAGATTTATTCAGATTTTGCATTTGATTCCTTCTACAAAGTTGTTCATCTTATTTTTACCTATCTTATTATGCTTGATTCAATGATTTCTGTGTTTGCATCCTTGACTATGATTTTCGGATCTGAGTAGTGTGGTAGTTCTTGAGGATGGGATAGATTAGGTGGAGGATTTTAGGATGTAGGGTGTTTAAGCTTGATTTGTATGATTCCCTTCTGGACTAGAGTTAGAATTGCTAGTTTCTCTCTGATCAATTGGAACTAGGCTCGAGGCATTTCCACACCCAAAAGGTGTTTGATGAAATGTCTGACCAACTAGTGCCAGAGACTTACGTTCCTAGTCTAAGAGATTAGTTGTCTAGGATGTCTGTTGACGTGAATGAACTTGTTTGTCATGCCTGCTCGACCACGTTTCTCTAGCGAGAGCTAGGTATGGAAGGGGTTGAGTTTGAGTAGCTTTTGCCAAGAGATTGGATTAGCTAAGTTGTGATGTTCATTGTTTAGGGATAGTTTGCTTGTGGTATGTTAAACACTCTCTAGACTAGGATACTCCACCGACATCAATTACCCAATCCTTAGGACTTCTTTCTTTCTGATTTTTATTACATTCCTGGAACTGTTTCGTTTGTTCATGCTTAGAATCGTTTTCGGTTTCACTTATTCTTGTTTGGTACTTGTCATACATTTTCGTTTATGATTATGTGACTCATTTCCGTTTTGTATTTTGACCATTCTAGGATTGTTAGAAAAACACTCTTTTTGAATTGGCTTAACTTGTGATTTCTTGAGTGATAGTAAGATTCCCAATTGGATTAACACCTTAAGTATTACAACTGCATAAGGTTAATTGAACCTGCTAGGATAGACACACAAAAATCCTAGTATCACATGCCATCTACAAACACAATTAAAGGCAACAAACAGGGATCTGTTTGAATCAGAATTAAAGAGAAGTTCAGAGACTGAGAAAGGCAAATGCAGAAAGAGAAGCTAGGGACAGCGCAAGGAAAAGGTTCATTTTTACTTTGTTACGTTTTTTCATCTTGTGTACGTAATGAACATGTTTACCCGATAAGAGTCTTGATATAGCTATTAAGATATATGAGTAAATATATTACTGATATACATGGGATACTACAAGACTTGTGTGGCACTGGGATGGGTTGCAATTATAGACTTTGGTAAAGATCAATTAGCATTCCATGTATCGTTTTCTTCAGTTAATTGTACATGCATTTAGATATTTTGGTAAAGATACATTTGGATGCCTTAATGTTTGGGACGTTCATGTTGTGCTTTACTGAATCACTTGAGGTATTTCTTCTATCTTGTCTAGATTGAGCATAGATATAGATTGGTTGGGGTTTGTGTTGACACATACGTAGGGTGCAAATATTGCAGGAGAGTATGGATAAGTTGAAGGCAAGATGTTCAAACCCGTTTGTGGATCAGAGCAAAGCCGCAGCTGTAAGCACTGAGTGGGAATCGTATGGTAACGATGTCGGAAGCTTGAACCCTGCTCCACCAGCTTCGCTTTCTGCCAATGTAGCTCAAGATTGGGAGATGTTTGATTGACATTTTATTATTGTTACTACCTATGTGGCCTTTTTCTTCATCTCTTTAGGAAACTATGTAAGTAAAATATGTTTTGTGTAATGAATGTTCTCCATAATTTATGTAATATTATATATATATATAAATCCAATTACACAAATTTTGTAAAACAGTGGTCAAATATACAAATTATATTCAATTAAATTCATATAGCAAAAAAATAATGATATGACATTCTACACACAATTTGTAACAAATTTATGACAAGTAATTCTGAAGATTTTTGTGAAAAAATAGCTACAAAATTTTGTGACTTTGTATAACTGTAAGGTACTGATCTTTATGATGCATACCTTAACAAATAGGAGTAGATAAATATAACAATTAGTAGCAACTTGCGACAAATTAATTTGTTTATAATTTGTAGCTATTTGCGATAATTTGTTATAAAGAAGAATTTTGTGACGACAAAATAGTTACAATCTTTTTTATGGTCTCAAATCTATAAAAAATTTATTTTTGCTAAGCATAACCGGTTATAACTACAAAACTTTTTGTAACTATACATTACAATTTTACTAGTGGCTACCACCAAGAAAATGGAACTACTGAAATTTAGCAATGTGATTGTCAATAAATGGAAAATCCAACTTAAAGAAAGTGTCTACAATAACTAAAGGAAAAAGAAAACTAACAATTTTTAAAAAAATATATTTACTTGCCGTTAAACAACTAAAAAGTTATGCTTCTGAACTTGGAAATTTGGAATGTCTACAAATTAAATAGTTAGGACTAGGTTTTTTATTTCGAGGGGTTAAATTTAGGAGTTAGGACTACCGTTATGTCCTTGTGGATATGCTAGCGTAAGAAATCNCTTTTTTTTTTTTTTTTTTTTCAATAGATCTTCTTCAAGCGTTTACTTGGATTCAAGAATCTATCAATCTAAAATGTCTTTTGATCTTTTTTTTCTCTATTTTTTTTAATATGTATGTAGTTGCAACGTGATGCGGAAGGCAAACAGCTCAAGAGAAGATTCAAAATGGTCAACTCTAGATAGAAACATACTTGCCACTATCTTCGATAAGCTTGACATGATGGACATTACCATGGGAGCTTCACGTGTATGCATCCATTGGTTCCTTGTCTCTCACAACAAATTACTGTGGGAAACCATCGACCTCACGAGGCTCAAACACAAGGGAAAAAATGTCCTCTACAAATACCGGGTCGACAAAGAAGCCCTAAGCTTTAGTAATCTTTCAATTAAGATGAGCCGGTTCTTCTTTAACTTTCGTAGAGTAAAACGCATAAAACTCAAGAATCTAATTGTTGAGATCACTAAGTTGAGCCGCACGGCTCCACGTAATGTGTTCTTTAACTTTAATTCCTATTTACAAAAGGAGGATCTCATGTTTGTTGCTGAGAGGTAAATCTCATCTTTATAGCTAAATAATAAACCATATATATATATATATATATATATATATATATATATCTATAGCTCATATGTGTTTTTTTTTTGTTTTCCAGGATGCCAAACATAGAGAAACTTGCTTTACCAGTTCCATTGTCACTGCGTAATGAGAAGAACTCATTTAGGTTTGCGTTTAGTCAGTGGAAGAATCTTAAAACACTGGTCATGGCTTATAATGAATTTACCTGGTTCTCATTCGAGATTCGAATTGTGGGAGAGAGCTGCAGTAACCTCAACAACTTGAAACTTATGGGTGATTTGGGAAACGACGATGCTGAAACAATCGTACATTACCTCCAGAGCCTCACTAGGTTGAGTTTGCGATGCTCTTTGATCGATGTTGAAGGAGTTCTCCTGCTAATCAGAGGTCTTCGAAACCTCGCTATCCTTAACTTGACACATTGCGTAATCTTGGGCTGGTATCTTATGATAAATGATGTTGTACAAGCTGCCACTCAGAAGCTTGACAAACTTATCACATGTGCAGAAGATGATTGTTCAGTTTGCGAAGATCGACCTTCCGGGGAGCATAATTTTTACAGGAAGAATTGGCGAAACGACGAGATAAAAGAACTTGAATTCTGAAATTTTGAAAAGGTTTCTTGATGTGTCTAATTTGAAAAAGTTATCGGAATCTATTTCTCAACCTCCGTTTACTTATGTGTTGTTCTTCCATTTGATAGATCATATCATAATATGCTTCATTTAATATGAACTGGATCGTATAGAGTTTTTCAGCATTTGATTTAGGCAACATTGACACACATAATCACAGAGGAGTGTCACGGCACCCTACAATTCTATCAACGACTTTGGTACTCATTGGGCAAGTCTTCAAGAAGGAAATCAACTTGATGCATTAAACTTAACGTAGAGAGAACTCTCAAACGTCGTGAAAGTTTAAATGAGGAGAAGATCTTAACTGTTAAAACTGAATAATATCACATAGTTCAGTACTATATGTTTAACTATCATGAGCAAATCTACGTAATTAATACCATAGTTTGTGATGCTCTACCGTCACCATGACAGCAATTTTATCACTAATCACATGTCTTAAAAACCTCACCATTCTTAACCTGTCACATTTCAAAGAGTTGGACTTCAATTCTAAAAGGATACATGATGACAATCTTGTTCAAGTTGCTGCAATGCTGCCACTCAAAAGCTTGAGAAATTTATCATATGTTCAGGAAACGATTGCAAGGTCTGCGAAGGTGGACCTAACATATTTGAGACGACACATTATTTTTTACGAAAAGAATTATTGATGTTTTATCCCGGATCCCTTCATTTCAAATACTATATTCATTCCATTTGGCCAGTGGAAATATTGTTATGCTTAAGATTCACTAAAAAAACCGATAGATGGGTTACACTCTCGTTATATTATAAGAAAACATTTCAAATACTATAGTCTAGAGGTATGAAAGCATGAAAGTGTCTTCCTTACAACAACCTAACACTCTCTACATAATCCGAAAAAACCACTGCTTTTGTCTCCCGATGCTTGAACTTGTAGTCTCCGTGTAATTTAACCTTGATTCCTCTAAGACTATTCGTGTCTGGATTGTAAAGGAAAACATAAAACTCATTATAATAGAACCGTGGTGCCAAAATTAACTCACCTCTATGAGTTGTGCCTCTGATAACTCTCAGATCATATTGTTTCCACTTCTTCCGAATTTTGATACTAAAACTTTCCTTCAACCATCCTAGATTCTCGGCTTGCTGATCCAAAACCCACACTTTCAAATCCGTCCCTGTGGTAGTGGCTAAAGCTACTTTCCCCTTGTAGCTAATCAAAGTTGAAAGATATAGAAACGCAGTTGGAAAATCCGCGGATACACTAGTAAAAAGATCCAACTTTTCCGACCCCAAATCGAATCTCATTAAGCTCAACTGCAACAAATCATCGCCCGTATAAGCAAGATAAAACAGAACTCCATCTATGCACACACTGTTAAGCACAGGACCATGAGGAGTTCTATAATCAATCATTCTCCATGGTTTGTTTTTATCTCCCAATGTGACTACTTGATGTTCAGATGATAGTTGTAATACTCGAGTTCGATCACCAGGAGGGCCAGGACGATGTTGCAATTTTTCCTTCATGCACAACACCAATAGTTTGTACTCATCATTAACCGGATCGTACCCGAAAAAACTATGTGCGACCGTACTGCTGGTTTCGACTCTAGGTATAGCTATGGATGTACCGGTGCTAGGGTTAACTATGCATTTATGTAGACCATATCCTAGGTTTATCAAACCATTGACATAATGAGAATGGTAGGCAGACTCTGGAAACGGACATGTAACACGTGATAGATAAGACGTTGATGATGATGTAGACAGCGAGAAGAAGTGCCAAACTTCGCAGTTCCGTTTTCTATCGAAGTCAATAAACGCGACCAGTAGACGAGGCTGCATCATGGAAGAGTACCTAACCTGGAACGACGTGATGAAATCTCGACTCCGTATCACTCCGGTCCAAAACTTAGAGAGTAGGAGACACCTAGCTACGGATTTCAAAGGCAGTCTTATAAATATATCCATCGCTAGTTCCACAGGAACATCATCGATGTTCATCTCTTTCAAGATTTCAGCAGAATTGTTCTCAGTTTTACTCTTCTTCGATTGACTTGTCGCCATGATCCTGACCCCCGCTCACTCTTGTTTAGAGAAACCCTAAATATCTCTAAGTCTCCCTTGATGTTCTTAAGTTCTATATAAGTTGAAATAGAGAGGCAACAGGCCCATATAGTCCAATAAACTCGCAAGCGTGGGATATTTTTGGTATTTTAATTTTTAACTAAATTGAAAAAAAACAAAACCCTAGTTAACTTTTTCACAAAACAAAATTTCCTCTTACCCAGCACTCGCCAGTCGCCACGAAAATGACCTAAGCAAGGTAGTTCTTCTACGTCTATCACCTTGCTATAGATTATGACTTATTACTACTATTTTTTTTTTTGTTTGATTATATTGTTTTTTTATGATGCTTTCGCTTTGGCTGGTTGTTCTGTTTGTTTACTGTTTTTGTAGAAAAAGTTTTTAAAATACTTTTTTCTAAGTAGCTAGGTATTTTGCTTATAATTGAACCTCAAATCACGACCGAATATTAAGTGCTTACAAGAACTGACTATTCGAATCTTTTTTCCCTAACATAGCTTCTTTGGTTTTGTTTTTGTTTTTGTATTTTTTCTTAAACACAAAATTAAGTTAAAGATCGTTGACATATTTTTGGTTTTAAGTACGTAGAGATGCAGTTTTGGTGTTGTAAATAAGTAGCATTATTTTGTAAGACACTACAATGTTTTGTTTCTGTATGTTAACCATTGACATATTCTTCTTTTGTTTGATAATGAAAAGTACTCTATTTCTCTTATTCAAGCTTTATGTAAATTCAAGAATCCATCTATCAACAATGATTTCAACATTTTTTTCTTCACCTTTTTTTCCCTTTGTATGTAGTTGTAACGTGATGGAGAAGGTAGAGAGCTTAGGAGAAGTTTCAAAATGGGCAGATGCAAACAGAGACATACTTGAACTTATCTTCAATAGGCTCAACTTGATGGACATTACCATGAGAGTTTCACGTGTCTGCATCTCTTGGTTCCTTGCCTCTCACAAAAGAGCTTTGTGGAACACCGTCGACCTCACCAAGCTCCAAGAATTAGATGTTTCCAACAGTTTTGTCTTTAAGAGTAAAGTACGACCAATCTTCTTTTACAAGCACTAGGTTGACAACGATGGAGGCCTTCATAAGAATCTTTTGTCTAAGATCATCTCCAGGTTCTTTCATGACTTTTTTGAAGTAGAAGGTGGCATAAGTCTCATGACTCTATTGATTGAGATCACCAAATTGAGCCGCATGGCCCCGAAGACTTTGTTCTTTCACTTCAATTCCTATATACAAGAAACAGGTCTGAAATTCGCTGCTGAGAGGTAAATCTCATCAATCATCTAATCAGATTTTCTTGCATGCATGGTGTGCCTCTCATACGTTTTTATTTTTATTTCTTGTGATTTTGTTTCTCAGGATGCCAAATATAGAGAAACTTGCTTTACCAATCTGGTCCTATCAAACCGAGAATTCATTGCAGTTTGCTTTCAGTCAATGGAAAAATCTGAAAACATTGATCATCGCCCATGAACACACTTTCACCGGGATATTTAGGTTTCACGCTGTGGGAGAGAGCTGTAGTAACCTAACCAACTTAAAATATTTGGGTTATTTGGCAGAATACAATACCAGCGAAATAGTGCGTTACCTCCAAAGCCTCAGGAGGTTGAGTTTGCGATGCTCTTTGATTAGTATGGAGGTAGTTAACAAGCTAATTACCGGCCTTCGAAACCTGACGATTCTTAACGTTTCACATTGCAAAAACTCGTTTAGTTTTCTTCCTATCGAAAAATCTACAGAAAATTTTGTAATAGCCGCTGCCACTCAGAAGCTTGAAAATTTTATCAGTTGTCCTCAAGATTGTATGATTTGCAAAGATAGATGTCGTTACTCCTGGTCGTATCTCGCTGAGGATTGGCGGAACGACGAGATAAAGGAACTTCAATTATGAAATATATGAGAAGAAGTGTTTAGTGCTGATGCATGGTTTAGTATGTAATGTGCGTTTATTTTTTTTAGTTTAAATTTTAAATTTTAAATTTTAAATTTTAAATTTTAAATTTTTTACTCAAAGATAACTTTAAAATATATAGTTTTCTGTTCCTATTGTGTTGAAGCTTTCAATTTCTTTCTGTAATCTTATTATATAAAGAATATTTTGACATGTGTCAAGTTATGAATCTGAGATTTTGACATGTGTAAAAGTTAATATTTAATAGGAAGAATTTGATTATAACAAAAACAAATATTTATTAAAAAAAATATTAATAATATAAAAAGATAATTATCAAAAATTACAAAAATATAAAAAATTACAAAATTTTGTAAAATAATTATGAGGAGATTATATATATAATATATATATTATATATTTCATAAAATTCAAAATTATAATATTACTTATTTTTAATTTTAAGTTATTAATTCTACAAAAACTAGAAATAGGGAATAAGGAAAATATACAATTAATTATTAATTCTAAATTTTGAAAATACTCACTTCTATATAAACGTCAATCGTCTCATATTTTTCATCTAATGAAATAATTTATTCAAAAACATTGCTTTCAACTTTGTTTAATTGGGAAATTTTTTTAATGGGATGGTAAATTTTTCTTATTTTTTTAAACCATAATTTTCTCCTACTTTTTCCTTTCTCAGTTACGAATATGTAAGATTAATATGTTGACCCAAAAAACGATTAATATATGCGTCTTCGTTTCCTAATACTGTATTTTAGAATTTATTGTAGTATTTTTATATTGTTTTGTTTAATTTATATTTTAATCTTTGAATTATTTGGGATTCACATATTACCGTATTTCTAATTTTCTATTATTTCTTAAATTATGTCAAAATAATTTTCTTCTGATTTCTCAACCTTGATTGGTTGGTCATAAACTCTTTTTTTTTGCAAACATAATTGTTACCATTATTCATTCAATCCCAAAGGGAGATAACAAGTAGAAGCTCATCAACATAATAGGTGGATAAAATAGGCAAATTAAACACAAGCTTACAACAAACATAGATAGATAGATTGGAAAACACATAAATCGTTGTTGATCGATCCATAGGAGTTCGAAGACTGTGACACCCTGGTTTGCGGAAAGGTTTAAAAGAATTGATTTGGCCACCTATGTCACCAAAATGCACTTATATTTTCGGTCAAGGGTCTTGAGAAAACTTTATGATAGGTGACCTTTCTGGAAGTGATTGTCGGAACTGTGCGATTGAGGACAAAACACAGGAAATGATCATTTGTTGATTTGTAGGGTCGGTAAACAAATTTTTAAAACCTCCCAAAAGAGAAATGAGAGAACCTTGCGTCCAACCTCGTCCACCATGGAGAGAACCTTGGCTGTACCTTCCTCCCTTAGGGAGATAACCTTGCGTCCAACCTCCTCCACCTCCCTCCCTTGGGGAGATAACCTTTTGTCCAACCTTCTCCACCATACAGGACAAGCTGTCACCAATTGAGCTGCAAGCTAGCAGTGGGCTAGTGGGGTCAACGGGACAGATTATTATAGAAGGTGGGCCCATGGTCTGAGAGTGGACATGGGCTCACTAAGCAAGGTGGCGGTTGGGACGCTACAGAGACAGAGGCTATATCATGGTGTTTCAAAGAAACTTCCACGAAGACATTGGAAAATTAAACATTAGCTACTATCAAAAGATTTTGTGAAGTTAGAAAATTGTTTTTACTTTCATTGGTTGTCGGAGCAGAGCCAATGTTCTCTTTATGGTGGAGAAGGTTGGACACAAGGTTATCTCCCCAAGGGAGGAAGGTGGAGGAAGTTGGACGCAAGTTTATCTCCCCAAGGGAGGAAGGTAGAGCCAAAGTTCTCTCCATGGTGGAGGAGGTTGGACAGAAGGTTCTTTCTATAAGGGAGGAGGGCGGAGCCGAGGTTTTCTCCATGGTGATCATACATTATTGTGATGATACATCATTGATTAGTATACTATGTAATATATTTTTTATTTCAAAATGTTATTTGAGCTACATCATGGTGTGTCAAAGACACTTCCACGAATATATTGGAAAATTTAACATTAGTTACTATCAAAAGATTTTGTGATGTTAGAAAGGGTCTTTAGTTTCATTGATTTTTGGAGCAAACCATTTTGAGATAGCTAAAAGAAGTGAACATGTTCTCTCCACACATGAGGAGGGCAGAGCCGAAGTTCTCTTTATGGTGGAGGAGGTTGGGATGCAAGGTTATCTCCCCAAGGGAGGAAGGTGGAGAAGGTTGGACGCAAGGTTATCTCCCCAAAACAGGAAGGTGGAGCCATGGTGTTCTCTATGGTGGAGGAGGCTGGACGCAAAATTCTCTCCATAAGGGAGGAAGGCGGAGCCGAGGCTCTCTCCATGGTTGGTCATACACTATTGTGATGATACATCATTGATTAGTATATTATGTAATATATTTTTAATTCGAAATGTTTTTTGAGCCAATAATTTTATTAATTAAAAAAACTATGCAAAAGTGAAAGTAAAAAGACAAAATAGTTGGCTTAATGTGTTCATACAGACATTTTCTAGGTGGTGCTAAAAAGTATATTTGTAATATAGAGTATATTTAGGTGTTAAAAAATACGCTTTTAATGGTAACATAAATAAAAAATTTGTAAATGGATATAAAATCAATATATTATAGCAAAATTAAAATTTATAAATAATATAAAACAAATTTTAATATATTTTTATTAAATTTAATTTTATTTACAAAACTTTAAACCTGCACATCGGGCGGGTCCTTATCTAGTTGTGTATACACTTGTATATGTACAATTTGTAAATAATGTATTTCTGAATATAGAAGATTCACACTTTCAATGCACACCATTCATACATGACGATTAGAATTATGTGTCCTGTACATTTGTTACACACTTACACTTACGATCAAACTTCTCATATACTAGGTTTGTACTCACAAAGCTTTTCAGTTACTTCTCCTCAAATCGGATTAAAAGGTTTCAGCGGGATACGCAGATATAACAATAATTGTAAAATTATCAATCCCCTGATTTTTTCTTTTTGACATTTTTAAATTGACAAACCACAATCAATAGCAAAATTCCTACTATGTGGCATAACACAATTTAGTGGAATCGAACTCTAATGGAAAAGATGGAGTCAAGATGACTTAACCACTGGATACATCCCCACTATCAATCCTTTAAATGTAATGTTTTCGTTTTCAAAAATCTGAATTGTAAGACATGTAAAAAAAAATCAAAATTCTTTTTATTATATGATGTGATGATAGCTGTAAAAAAAATATGAAGGAGAGCCCATAACATTGTTTTCGCTATGTGAAAAAACGCTCTCAGGCACCGGAGTCCAAGATGACTAAAAGGAGTTATGTTTTCAAATTGGAATAGATCTCATCCACCCTTTCTTTCCTTTTCAAGTAATGTTCAAAGTTTCCAATGGACAAAGCAATGGTGCTCCTCGTCCCCGACAGATCCACACGACATTTCTGCTCCCCTTCTCACCTTTTTCTCATTGTCTAATCCTCCTCAAATACTTTTCCTCTTGTGACTCTCCTTTCTTATGCTTTTGATTTTCTGCACCCTGCAATCTTTTCAACTCGGTTCTCTGCTCTTGCTATGTATTCAAAAAAGTTATGTGGCTCTCTTTAGTGGCGATTTTTTGTTCCCTGCTTTCCTCTTTGTTCACTCACTCAAGAAATGAAGAACTCTAACCGGAATGGTCAAGCCACCAGGGATACTACTTCCTCAGAAGATGATGAGCCAGTCCGACGCCCAGCTTTGGACAATGCCTCCTAATGTGTGTAGAATTTCACTCCAAATCTTTTACCTGAAAAGACTACACGACGACTAAAAGTGCACAGTTAATCAATTGTAGTATTTTAGGATCGATCCCACATAGAGTAATAGCAAACACAAATTGAATTAAAAGAGAAAGAACTATGGCTAAGACTAAAGAAGAGATTGGGGTTTTGGTTTTCCTAATAACTATTGCAAGAAAATAAAAAGGGTTTAAAACTATAAGACTAAGGCGTTGGGCGTTTTGGGAGTCATCTTAGGGTTTTCATGGTTTTAAGCAATATTAAGTGTAAGATCTAATAAGTAAATACTAATTTTCGGTTTAGGTTATCAACTACGAAACACTAATGAACTAACAAGCTATTCTCATAGAATGAAAGTCTAAAGTCTTCACACTCCGTTACTCAACTTTCGTAGGCAACGTCGCATGTCAACCAGCTAGCTAAACAAGTTCGATACATTCACCAAACCTCGCAACTCAACTTACGCAGGTTACGAGCAAGGCTTCGGTATAACACTAGTTCGGAGAAGTAGGATAACACGGTTAGCGCTCCCATTCTCTAGATCAGTGCTTGGTGATCAATCCAAGCATAAGCATTAAGATAAAGATGTCCCAAAAGAACTCTAATATAAAACCGAAAATAAGATCTAACAACCTAATAGAAGCGAACCTATGAATTCCCCTTGAATCATCCCATAGAACCCAACAAATTAAACTACTCGCTCATGATGCTAAGAAACAACAATGATATTATAAAGTATAGCATCAAAAGTGAATCAATAAACAAAAGGGGGTTAAAAGTAAACTTCTCTATTTGTCACAAAAGTAACTTGATCCCAAAGCAAAGATAGTATGAAAGAGCTAGAAAAAGTAGAAAGAGAGATTTGGTGTCTTTGGCGATGGCTTCTAAGAGGAGGTGAGAGAGGACGAGCTTCGACGGCGGTAGAGGAGTCTCTGGTCATCTCTAGGTCGGCTGCTGGTGGCGTGGATGAAGATCTTAGAGGCACAAAGGAAGCACACCCTGAAAACCCTAGGTCTTAAGAGTATTTATAGGGTTTTGTTTAGGGTTAGGGTTTTGTAAGTGTAGAAACGTCTTCTCTTCTTAAGTGCAGGATAAGAGGCGGCGAAATAGGCTTATGGACCGTGGAGGAGGCTTGGACTGGGCCGCCGTGATGGTCGGTGGTCAGGCCTTGAACAAAAGCCCATCGTTAAGTCGGTTGGATGAATTTCGGATGGATGAATGGATTGACTTGGTTCCACTTCGAGGAGAAAGATGACTCTTCCAGCTTTCCATAGACACCAAACATGAGATATTTTGAGTTCTTGAAGCTCTCCAAAAGTTGCCCGTACTATAAAGCTCTGAAACTTTCCTAAAACGTATTTTCTTTCCTTTTTTGTCCAAATAGCTATTAAACCTGTAAAACCTTGTTGAAACCTGAAATACTTGATAATAGACATTTTATGCCTAAAATCTCATCAAACTCTTCCTAAATGCATATGAAAACTATAGCTAATATAAGTAAAATAATGATGTTATCAACTCCCCCAGACTTAGGGGGGTGTATTCAAACCATGATTTTGGAGAATTTGATGGGATTTAGGAAATTTTAAATTTTGATAGATTTTAGGGAAGTTCATATGATTTTCTGTAAAATTCTTTCAAATCCCACCTAAAACCATGGGATTTGGATTTCTATATTTTTAACTAAACAAATCCTCCAGAATCCTCCAGAATCCTAAAAATTATTAAAATCCTAATCCACAAAACTGTTTTGAATAACAGTGGATTTTAAAGTAGATTTTTAAATCATCAGTTCAATAACAGTATATTTTAATAGACTTTTTAAAATCCATGATTGAATAACATAGAATTTGTAAATTTCACACAAATCACTTAAAATGTCAAGTTGAATACAATGGTCTCTCGGTCTTCCTAAAATCAATGGTCTCTCGGTCTTGTCTTCCATATCTAGGATGTGAAAGTCGGTAGGAACTATGCAGTATCCTACTACAAGTTGTAGGTCTCGAAAAAATCCGTCGGGAACCTTTTGTGATGAGTCTCCAAAGACTAGACTGAGGTTGGATGGAGATATGTCTCGCAATCCTAGTGTATCGGCTACACTTCTTGACATAACATTAACATTAGCACCAGAATCACAAAGAGAGTTAGAGAATTCAATGCCAGTTATGGAGCATGAGCAAACAAAACGTCATGGGTCTTCAGCTTTAGGTAGTCTCCTTAAGGGGTAGTGGCTTGCGGTTTCTTTATCAAATGGACATGTCATGCGAATGACATCCTCATAATAGTCAAAGAGTGGTACCATAGGCTTGGCTTCACGGCAGTCAAGGGCTGGTATGGCTGAGATAGCATTGCAAAATCCTTTAGGATTCTCTTGGCGTGGCGTGGAACGGCATTAGCGGTTTGAGCAACTTGAGTTTCAAGCTTCTTGACATGGATAGAAATGCTTTCAAACTTCCCATTCAGTTCGGTATAGATGTTATCCATCCTTGAGTTGATATCTCTTGATTGCTTTTGAAAAGCAACAAGGAGTTCTTGCATCTTTGTGTCGGTATTAGCATCAGCTTGAGTGGTAGGCGCCTGGGCTGGTCTGGATTGGAAAGGCGGCTTGTTGTGTTGAATTGAGGTCTCGGCTGAAAGTTGTTGTTGTTGTTTCCACCAAAGTTGTTTCCTTGAAAGCGGTTAGCTTGCTGAGGATAGTTCTGATCTTGGGGATTCTCCACATTAGGGTTCCTATAAGAAAGGTTAGAAGTATTTCTAAAATTGTTGTTGAAGTTGTTGTTGTACCCACGGTTTTGGTAGTATCCTTGAGCACCAACATAGTTGACTTCTTCTTCTTGGTCATAAGAATCTTCTTGGAAAGGCTCCATGTTTCCATTGTTAATAATCT
This sequence comes from Camelina sativa, assembly GCF_000633955.1. NCBI lineage: Eukaryota > Viridiplantae > Streptophyta > Magnoliopsida > Brassicales > Brassicaceae > Camelina > Camelina sativa. Next base: position 6,357,144 of record NC_025686.1, read on the forward strand.
CACAAGAGTTTACTCCACTTTGTTGGCTTCTTAGAAGTTGGTTCATCATGTTCTTGAGGTCGGCAATCTCCTTAGCATCAGAATTGCTAGAACGGATGGTTCTATCAAAATCGGTGCAAGTGTTGCTACTACTTGCGGCAAGGTTGTCGATGAGAGCTCTTCCTTCTTGAACTGTTTTNTAGACTGAGGTTGGATGGAGATATGTCTCGCAATCCTAGTGTATCGGCTACACTTCTTGACATAACATTAACATTAGCACCAGAATCACAAAGAGAGTTAGAGAATTCAATGCCAGTTATGGAGCATGAGCAAACAAAACGTCATGGGTCTTCAGCTTTAGGTAGTCTCCTTAAGGGGTAGTGGCTTGCGGTTTCTTTATCAAATGGACATGTCATGCGAATGACATCCTCATAATAGTCAAAGAGTGGTACCATAGGCTTGGCTTCACGGCAGTCAAGGGCTGGTATGGCTGAGATAGCATTGCAAAATCCTTTAGGATTCTCTTGGCGTGGCGTGGAACGGCATTAGCGGTTTGAGCAACTTGAGTTTCAAGCTTCTTGACATGGATAGAAATGCTTTCAAACTTCCCATTCAGTTCGGTATAGATGTTATCCATCCTTGAGTTGATATCTCTTGATTGCTTTTGAAAAGCAACAAGGAGTTCTTGCATCTTTGTGTCGGTATTAGCATCAGCTTGAGTGGTAGGCGCCTGGGCTGGTCTGGATTGGAAAGGCGGCTTGTTGTGTTGAATTGAGGTCTCGGCTGAAAGTTGTTGTTGTTGTTTCCACCAAAGTTGTTTCCTTGAAAGCGGTTAGCTTGCTGAGGATAGTTCTGATCTTGGGGATTCTCCACATTAGGGTTCCTATAAGAAAGGTTAGAAGTATTTCTAAAATTGTTGTTGAAGTTGTTGTTGTACCCACGGTTTTGGTAGTATCCTTGAGCACCAACATAGTTGACTTCTTCTTCTTGGTCATAAGAATCTTCTTGGAAAGGCTCCATGTTTCCATTGTTAATAATCTCACAAGAGTTTACTCCACTTTGTTGGCTTCTTAGAAGTTGGTTCATCATGTTCTTGAGGTCGGCAATCTCCTTAGCATCAGAATTGCTAGAACGGATGGTTCTATCAAAATCCGTGCAAGTGTTGCTACTACTTGCGGCAAGGTTGTCGATGAGAGCTCTTCCTTCTTGAACTGTTTTAGTGGTGAAATCTCCGTTGCTGGCTGTGTCGAGTGAAAGTTGATACTTAGGGTGTAATCCTCTATAGAAGGTACTTAAGAGGTTACCTTGAGCGAAACCATGATGGGGGCAGTCACGTTCATAGTCCTTGAAACGTTCCCATGCTTCATAAAAATTTTTGACCGGTCCTTGTTAAAAACTTTGCAGCTTGTTGCGAAGAGAGTTGGATCTTGACTTGGTGTAGAAGTGGCTAAGAAAGGCTGACTTGCATCCTTCCCAGCTAGTGAGCGATCCAGGTGGTAGAGACTTTAACCATCTATGAGCCTTGTCGGCTAGAGAGAAAGGAAAAAGCTTACACTTCAAGTAATCTTCGGGAACTCCATTGGTTCTTGTTGTAGAGCAGATTTCTTCAAAAAGATCAATGTGGTCCATCGGATGTTCGGTAGTAAGGCCATGGAACTGATTTTGTTTCACCAAACCAATAATTTGAGGTTTAATCTCGTAGTCACGTCTTGGAGGATGAATGATACGGATAGCAGCGCGGTCTTGAACGAATTGGTTAGGAGCATCATAATCGGCTATGGTAAGGTTAGGTGTGGCACGTCTTAGAGGGTGCACATAAGCAGGTTGTCTTCCGCCAGCTTGAGGAAGTGGTGGATTAATGACGAGAGCAGGCTGGTGAGGAGGAACATCGAGGTTGTCTCCCTTGCCTAGAGGATTAGCATCACAAGGAGCTTGTAANTGGGGGCAGTCACGTTCATAGTCCTTGAAACGTTCCCATGCTTCATAAATTTTTTTGACCGGTCCTTGTTAAAAACTTTGCAGCTTGTTGCGAAGAGAGTTGGATCTTGACTTGGTGTAGAAGTGGCTAAGAAAGGCTGACTTGCATCCTTCCCAGCTAGTGAGCGATCCAGGTGGTAGAGACTTTAACCATCTATGAGCCTTGTCGGCTAGAGAGAAAGGAAAAAGCTTACACTTCAAGTAATCTTCGGGAACTCCATTGGTTCTTGTTGTAGAGCAGATTTCTTCAAAAAGATCAATGTGGTCCATCGGATGTTCGGTAGTAAGGCCATGGAACTGATTTTGTTTCACCAAACCAATAATTTGAGGTTTAATCTCGTAGTCACGTCTTGGAGGATGAATGATACGGATAGCAGCGCGGTCTTGAACGAATTGGTTAGGAGCATCATAATCGGCTATGGTAAGGTTAGGTGTGGCACGTCTTAGAGGGTGCACATAAGCAGGTTGTCTTCCGCCAGCTTGAGGAAGTGGTGGATTAATGACGAGAGCAGGCTGGTGAGGAGGAACATCGAGGTTGTCTCCCTTGCCTAGAGGATTAGCATCACAAGGAGCTTGTAAGTTGTCTCGGCCAACTTCAGGGTCGAGTTGCGGATCAGCGGCTACAAGGTTGGGGTTGCCACCTTGTGCGAGAATTGGTTCTCCTTGCTCGTCAAGGGCAGGAGGTATCAGCGGTTGGTCGAGGTTAAGGAAACCTTGGTCCTGGTTCCTTTCTTCGGCCATAAGTTGTTGTCTTCGAAGTTTCATGATTTCACGTTCTAGTCGATCAATGTCTTGAATTGGAGATACGGTTCCGGAGGGTTGGCTCCTAGTCATGCACTACAAAATCCAAAAACAGAAACTAAAAGGGAAAATAGAGGTTATCAAAAACAAGAAAATTAAAACTAAAATTGAAAGATTTAAAAGAAAAATTTCAAAGTATCTTAGACGAGAGTTCTTATCAAATTCAATGGGCACCTAGTTACTCCCCGGCAACGGCGCCAAAAAGCTTTGATGTGTGTAGAATTTCACTCCAAATCTTTTACCTGAAAAGACTACATGACGACTGAAAGTGCACAGTTAATCAATTGTAGTATTTTAGGATCGATCTCACAGAGAGTAATAGCAAACACAAACTGAATTAAAAGAGAAAGAACTATGGCTAAGACTAAAGAAGAGATTGGAATTTTGGTTTTCCTAATAACTATTGCAAGAAAATAAAAAGGGTTTAAAACTATAAGACTAAGGCGTTGGGCATTTTGGGAGTCATCTTAGGGTTTTCATGGTTTTAAGCAATATTAAGTGTAAGATCTAATAAGTAAATACTAATTTTCGGTTTAGGTTCTCAACTACGAAACACTAATGAATCTCATAGAATGAAAGTCTAAAGTCTTCACACTCCGTTACTCAACTTTCGCAGGCAACGTCGGATGTCAACCAGCTAGCTAAACAAGTTTGATACATTCACCAAACCTCACAACTCAACTTACGCAGGTTACGAGCAAGGCTTCGGTATAACACTAGTTCGGAGAAGTAGGATAACACGGTTAGCGCTCCCGTTCTCTAGATCAGTGCTTGGTGATCAATCCAAGCATAAGCATTAAGATAAAGATGTCCCAAAAGAACTCTAATATAAAACCGAAAATAATATCTAACAACCTAATAGAAGCGAACCTATGAATTCCCCTTGAATCACCCCATAGAACCCAACAAAGTAAACTACTCGCTCATGATGCTAAGAAAAAACATTGATATTATAAAGTATAGCATCAAAAGTGAATCAATAAACAAAAGGGGGTTCAAAGTAAACTTCTCTATTTGTCACAAAAGTAACTTGATCCCAAAGCAAAGATAGTATGAAAGAGCTAGAAAGAGTAGAAAGAGAGATTTGGTGTCTTCGGTGATGGCTTCTAAGAGGAGGTGAGAGAGGACTAGCTTCGACGGTGGTAGAGGATTCTCTGGTCGTCTCTAGGTCGGCTGCTGGTGGCGTGGATGAAGATCTTAGAGGCACAAAGGAAACACACCCTGAAAACCCTAGGTCTTAAGAGTATTTATAGGGTTTTGTTTAGGGTTAGGGTTTTGTAAGGGTAGAAACGTCTTCTCTTCTTAAGTGCAGGATAAGAAGCGGCGAAATAGGCTTATGGACCGTGGAGGAGGCTTGGACTGGGCCGCCGTGGTGGTCGGTGGTCAGGCCTTGAACAAAAGCCCATCGTTAAGTCGGTTCTTCTTATGTCGGTTTATAGCACGTCCTGGTAAATCGGGCATAACGTTCTGATGGATGAATGGATAGACTTAGTTCCACTTCGAGGAGAAATATGACTCTTTCAGCTTTCCATAGACACCAAACATGACATATTTTAAGTTCTTTAACCTCTCCAAAAGTTGCCCGTACTGTAAAGCTCTGAAACTTTCCTAAAACGTATTTTCTTTCCTTTTTGGTCCAAATAGCTATTAAACCTGTAAAACCTTGTTGAAACCTGAAATACTTGATAATAGACATTTTATACCTAAAATCTCATCAAACTCTTCCTAAATGCATATGAAAACTATAGCTAATATGTGTAAAATAATGATGTTATCACCTCCCTGCTCAATAGGTTCCTTATCACTCTGATAGGGCGAGTTTTTCATACCACTAGAAGAAGTATGGAAGCGTTTTTGGCCATATGCCAAGTGCTGGGATCTAGGATGTAGATGGAAGGGTCTGTGGTTTTGACTTGGGGAATGGAAGATTCCACATCAACTTCAAAATAGAGAACGACCTGCAAAAAGTTCTCAAGAAAAGACCATGTCATTTTAATAAATGGACATTCTCTGTGGAGAGATGGAAGCTCAATTTCCAAGAGGATCTCTTGAGCTCTGTTCACTTCTGGGTGATGGTTTGCAACATGCCTCTACAATGCTGGGTGGAAGAAGCATGTAGGGGAATTGGAGCTGTTGTTGGTCGGGTGATAGAAGTTGACACAACGGAAAAAGGGTTCAATTCACCGTAAACGTCACTAAATCCCTGAAATTTAAAAAGAAGTTTGGGTCTCTCTAACCTATGAGAAGCTGCACCGATACTGCTTCTTTTGCAAGATGATATCGCATGAAGAGCAAGACTGTCCTCAGCTCAATGAGCACCAAAATCATCTCAGCAGAGACAGGCGAGTGGTTGTTGACCCTTACAATGCTCGGAGATCTGAGGAGGAGAAACCTTCAGCTCATCCTCATGAAAGACACCACCGCGATGTGGTCCGTGGGAGAGAAGAGAGATGAGCGGTAGGAAGAAACAATGAACACTGATATGACGCATAGCCCCCTCGAGAGGAAACAAATCACTCCTACCAGCAGAAGAACCCATCTTCCAATCGCCCTGTGAGAAGGATCTTGTATGAGTCTCAAGATATATCTCGATTTTGTGAGCAAACACATCCTATCTTGCAATGCGATGGGACAGAGAAGATGAAACACTCCTCCATTAGTAGATAGACATCCATCCAATCTTCTTCGTGGTCAAAGGAAAAGCAAAAAGAGGCAGTAAGAGGAGCAAACCGTAGTAAGCACTGGGAACAGCTTGTCCAAGGAGAAACAAGGGTTTATGTAGTCAAGGGACAAACCTCGTAGAAGAGAATCACCTCTCCGAATCAGGTCTCCTCTTATGGAAGAGCCAATCAGAGAGCACCGACATAGTTTCCGTAGACCTCTTCGCCACCAATCAAGCTGGTCAATAAGAAACCACCCCTTGACAACTGCTGTTGTCAAAGGCAAAGGGAATATGGTGGAGAGCAAGGAAGAACACCTGGTGGAGGGGGATGAAGGTGAGGAACAGGAGGACCTTTAACTTAATTTCGGCGAACTTTGAATTTGGATCTTGTTTGGGTACTGGTGGTGACGGCGGAGCAAAAGATACCCAACTGCCGCAGCTCCAACATAACCTAACTATGCTCTTGCTCTCTGAAGGATAGAACCAGATCGTAAATTTGGCAGATCCTGCTGATATCGCAATCGCCGGTAACCTGGTGGAGGAGGAACTAGTTCTCTCAGATTGGGAAGTGGAAGAAAACCAAATTAGGATTATAAACAAAACTGGTGTGATTCAAGGAAACAAATCGATCCCCTCTGACTAGGAGAACCTCATCAAGGGAGATGATGTATCCGATAGAGAAATTATTAAAGAAGGCATGCAAATGATGCATGAGCTGGAGAAGGAGATGATCCTTGATGGTCTTCTTGAGAATGAAAATCTCCTTGGCGAGGACCTGATGGAAGTAGAGCGTGATAGAGTTGTGGATTCCGATGATAGCCAGGAAAAAACATTCTCGGAGCAGGTGATTCCTATCATTCATCGTCCAGCGGAGTATCATACATCAGTGTCGTCTCAGTCCCCATCGAGCAAAAGAACAAGATCACCAAGCAATGAGCAACGTGGGAGAAATTCAAGGCAGTCTACTGGGCCAGAGAAAGAAGCTAGGGGTCTAACAAAGAAAAACTAATATTTGGGTCAAAGAAAGCTGAACCCAAGAAGATTGTCCCTTGAAGCCCAAAGTGTGGGCTTTGTTGAAAATCCATGGTGTTCCCTTCATCTTCCCTACTGGGCGAGGTAGAGATTTTGGCGCACTCGATCAGAATTTGAAAATGTTCCCTTGGGTGATGTGGTACATTTGGAAGACAAGAAACAAGAAANAAACCTTCAGCTCATCCTCATGAAAGACACCACCGCGATGTGGTCCGTGGGAGAGAAGAGAGATGAGCGGTAGGAAGAAACAATGAACACTGATATGACGCATAGCCCCCTCGAGAGGAAACAAATCACTCCTACCAGCAGAAGAACCCATCTTCCAATCGCCCTGTGAGAAGGATCTTGTATGAGTCTCAAGATATATCTCGATTTTGTGAGCAAACACATCCTATCTTGCAATGCGATGGGACAGAGAAGATGAAACACTCCTCCATTAGTAGATAGACATCCATCCAATCTTCTTCGTGGTCAAAGGAAAAGCAAAAAGAGGCAGTAAGAGGAGCAAACCGTAGTAAGCACTGGGAACAGCTTGTCCAAGGAGAAACAAGGGTTTATGTAGTCAAGGGACAAACCTCGTAGAAGAGAATCACCTCTCCGAATCAGGTCTCCTCTTATGGAAGAGCCAATCAGAGAGCACCGACATAGTTTCCGTAGACCTCTTCGCCACCAATCAAGCTGGTCAATAAGAAACCACCCCTTGACAACTGCTGTTGTCAAAGGCAAAGGGAATATGGTGGAGAGCAAGGAAGAACACCTGGTGGAGGGGGATGAAGGTGAGGAACAGGAGGACCTTTAACTTAATTTCGGCGAACTTTGAATTTGGATCTTGTTTGGGTACTGGTGGTGACGGCGGAGCAAAAGATACCCAACTGCCGCAGCTCCAACATAACCTAACTATGCTCTTGCTCTCTGAAGGATAGAACCAGATCGTAAATTTGGCAGATCCTGCTGATATCGCAATCGCCGGTAACCTGGTGGAGGAGGAACTAGTTCTCTCAGATTGGGAAGTGGAAGAAAACCAAATTAGGATTATAAACAAAACTGGTGTGATTCAAGGAAACAAATCGATCCCCTCTGACTAGGAGAACCTCATCAAGGGAGATGATGTATCCGATAGAGAAATTATTAAAGAAGGCATGCAAATGATGCATGAGCTGGAGAAGGAGATGATCCTTGATGGTCTTCTTGAGAATGAAAATCTCCTTGGCGAGGACCTGATGGAAGTAGAGCGTGATAGAGTTGTGGATTCCGATGATAGCCAGGAAAAAACATTCTCGGAGCAGGTGATTCCTATCATTCATCGTCCAGCGGAGTATCATACATCAGTGTCGTCTCAGTCCCCATCGAGCAAAAGAACAAGATCACCAAGCAATGAGCAACGTGGGAGAAATTCAAGGCAGTCTACTGGGCCAGAGAAAGAAGCTAGGGGTCTAACAAAGAAAAACTAATATTTGGGTCAAAGAAAGCTGAACCCAAGAAGATTGTCCCTTGAAGCCCAAAGTGTGGGCTTTGTTGAAAATCCATGGTGTTCCCTTCATCTTCCCTACTGGGCGAGGTAGAGATTTTGGCGCACTCGATCAGAATTTGAAAATGTTCCCTTGGGTGATGTGGTACATTTGGAAGACAAGAAACAAGAAAGTCTGTAACAACCCGTCCCGTGGACCCCACTAGCCTCACTGCTAGCCCACTAGCCTCACTGCTAGCCGCCCCAACAGACCCCAAGCTGGCCCTGCAGGGCATCGATCCTAACCCATCACTGTGGATATCCCAATCCACCAGCAGGTTATTGGTGCGTCAGGCGTTCCTCGAACCCTGGTCCTCACCCTTTAAAAACCTTCCCACAGGACAAGTTGCCACCAATTGATCTGCACGTCAATTGGTGACAGCTTTTTTTATGTGACAACCCGTTCCGTGGACCCCACTAGCCTCACTGCTAGTTGCCCCCATAGACTGGCCCTGCAGGGCATCGATCCTAACCCCTCACTGTGGACATCCAAATCCACCAGTAGGTTATTGGTCACCAGACGTTCCTCGAACCCTGGTCCCCACCCTTTAACAACCTCCCACAGGACAAGCTTGTGGATCTGCAGCTCCCCACCTTTTGAACCCTGGTGGATCTACAGCTTAATTGGTGACAGCTTGTCCAGGGGAATGTTAAGCTTTTATTAAGTTTATATATATATCAAAAATATAATTTTAAAAAAATGAGAATCAAAGTTTTCATCTATATTAACATTTTTATCTACATTAAGAATCGAAGCTAACATGTTTTGAAAAACAAAATAGGAATTAAGTTGTTGTTTTCTTTGTTTGCAAAGAATTTAGAGATATAATATCTTCAAAAAATAATAGAAGTGTCATTAATATTGTATAGCTTCTATTTCCATAAAATATTGATTGCAGTTTGTTATATTTCTAGTATGAATGGAATGTAAAATATTTAGGAAACAAATCTGATGTAATTGTTATTTTAGGAAATTTTCTAGGGGTTAAGATTGTAAATAAAATTTTAAATAACTACAACTAAAAGGGCATAACACAAAATGTACTTAAAAAATATTAATATAGACTAGGATTTAACCTGCGGTACACCGCGGGACAATATTTTTAATTTTAAAAATTTTAAATTTATATTATATTTATTTTTTATTTTATTATAGATTTATTAATTTTTAAAATATAAAATTTTACAGGTATTTGATATAAGTATTCAAAGTATAGAATTTTTGTAATGTTTTCAAGGTTTTAACCCGTGTGGTATATGTATAGTCTAGTAATATATTTATCTCCTGGTACACATCTAAAAGTCTTTAAGAAAAAAAAAAACAATTCCACTTAACTCCCTATATGGGATTAATGCCAACCCGTCTTACCAAAATCAAAATAAGTTTTTGCGTAAAAAGAAAATAATCAAAATAAGTTTTTTTATCAAGTTTAGTTATGTTAATTTTTTTTCCCAAATTGGCATATTTTTATAGTTTATAATTTTTCCATGTCAATATATATAGTTTATGATAATTAATAGAATTTTAATTTTTTGGTAATTCCTCAAAAAATAAAAAATAAACCAAATTATATGGGGGTTTTCAACATATTTAATGTGACAATTTATAATTGGATTTTCGATTTAGAAAATTTATTAATATTAATATAATTATGGAGATTGTAAACTTTTGTGATGGAAAATTTGTTGTATTTCATTTAAATTTGAGAGATTCTAGCATCCATAAAAATAGTTTTGGAGATTTAATAGGTTAAAACTTTAATGGGTAGAGTTATTTTTGGAAAAATCGGAATGTATAGATGTTGTTAAGATTTTATGGCAATAAATGTAACAAATGTTGGTCAATTTAAGAAAGTTTAGTATTTGAGTTTCTCTGCAATGTTATTTATGGAATTATTTTAAGGGTTAATATTGTAAAAAACAAGTTAAATAAGTAAAACTTAAAGGGCATAAACCAAATTGTACTTCAAAAATTTTAATATAGATTTTAAACCGCGGTACACCACGGGACAATATTTTTACAATAAAAAAATTAAATTTTAATTTTGTTTCTTTTGTTTAGTGTTCAAGATTGTATAATTGTACTTTAATTGTTAATTATAAAATTTGATCAATTATATACCGCAGACACGTGACAATTATTTAGTTTTATTTATACTAATGTTACATTTGTAGCGTATCAAATTTCTTATGGTTATAAAAATAGAAATTTTTACTGCTTTTTTAGATTTAACCCGTGAAAGAATTATTTTTACATTATTATATTTTTAAAATTTTAGTGTTTTTAAATTTAATCCATAAGTTTAAAGTTGTTTAGATTTAACCCGTGAAATAATTATATCCATAAAAGTTATTATGCAGTATACCGCATATTAATTTATATTATAAATACTCCAATTTATTAGATTTAACGCGTGAAATAATTATTTTTGCATTTTTTATCAGCATATTAATAACCATTAAAGTTTTAATTGTTCATATGAAACAATATAGTTATTACTGAATACAATTAGAGTTTTTAAAAGAAGAAAATATTGTATAGATATTTTTGGCATATGTTATTAAGTGTAATAAATTTCTTAATATATAAATTGTTTTAGGAAATTATAAACCAAATTTGTAGAAACATTTTAGGAATCTAATTGATTCTGTTTGTATGTGCAATTTTTTAATGATTAACTTTGTAAATAAGTATAACTTAAAGGACACCAAATGTACTTCAATTTATAGAAACACCACGGGATAATTACTTAGATTTATTTATTATAATGTGAGAAATCTGAGGAATCAACTCCGAAGTACCTCAAATCAAGTAATGTAGATGACTAAATATACATTTTACAATCAAAATATGTAAAGCAAAAATTTCTATATAAAGTCTATACAAACAAAATCTCTAAAAATAGTTTTTGTGATTTTATGGGATTAAAACTTTAATGGGTAGAGCTGTTTTTGGAAAAATTGGAATGTATAGATATTGTTAAGATTTTATGGCAATAAATGTAAAAAATGTTGATCGATTTAAGAAAGTTTAGTATTTGATTTTCTCTGCAATATTATTTATGGAATTTTTTAGGAGTTAATGTTGTAAATAAAAACTTAAATAAGTAAAACTTAAAGGGTAGAATCCGAAATGTACATCTATATATAGATTAATCAAATCAACCCTTGAAGTAAACTTGTCTCCTTAATTTACAAATTAATTAATAAATCATATTATCTGAGTGTCGGACCCCAACTCTTATTATGTAGAAGCATTAATCAAATCAACCCTTGAAGTAAAATGGAATTATTGAAATTTAGCGTGTCGATAGATGGAAAGTCAAACTTGGAAATTTTCTACATTGACTAAAAGAAATAAGAAATAACAAAGTGAAAATATATATATATTTGGAATGTCTGTATATATATTTTCCCGTCAAAGAAACTAGAACGTACTCTATAACCTATGCTTCTGAACTTGGAAATTTGGAATGTCTATGAAATATTAGGACTAAGTTTTTTATTTTTTTATTAAATTTATGCAAATGTAAGGCTTTCTTCATAAATAATGCTTTTTATTATTTATAGATGTTATTCTCTATTTCGCTTGTTCAAGCTTTTACGTGGATTTAAGAATTGAAGGTATTTTTATCTAAAATGTTTTAAAGCTGCTGTTTTATGTACGTATGTAGTTGCAACGTGATGGAGAAGGCAAACAGCTCAAGAGAAGATTCAGAATGGTCAACTCTGGATAGAAACATACTTGCCATTGTCTTCGATAAGCTCGACATAATGGACATTACCATGGGAGCTTCGCGTGTATGCATCTATTGGTTCCTTGTCTCCCACAACAACGACAGAACTCTGTGGAATACCATCGACCTCACCAAGCTAAAACACAAGGGAAAAAACGTCTTCTATAAATACCGGGTTGACGATGAAGTAGAAGAAGCCCTAAGCTTTAGTAATTTCATAATTAAGATCGACAAGTTCTTTTTTAACTTTTATAAAGTAGAAGGTATAAAACTCAGGGATCTATTGATTGAGATCACTAAGTTGAGCCGCACGTCCCCGCGGAATTTGTTCTTTAACTTTAATTCCTATTTACAAAAGCAGGATCTCATGTTTGTTGCTGAGAGGTAAATCTCATCTTTATAACTAAATAATTAAAGCAAATATATGTATATATAGCTCATATGTGTTTTTTTTTTTTTGTTTTCCAGGATGCCAAACATAGAGAAACTTGCTTTACCAGTTTCATTGTCACTGTATAATGAGGTGGAGTCATTTAGGTTTGCGTTTAGTCAGTGGAAGAATCTTAACACACTGATCATGGCTCATAATGAATTTATCTGGTGTTCATTCCAGATTCGAGTCCTGGGAAGGAACTGCAGTAACCTCAACAACTTGAAACTTATGGGTTATTTGGAAAATTACGATACTGTGCAAATCGTGCGTTACCTCCAGAGCCTGAAGAGGTTGAGTTTACAATGCTCTGAGGTCTATGTTGAAGATGTTATCTCGCTAATCAGAGGTCTGGGAAACCTCACGATCCTTAACCTGACACATTGCCGATACTTGTCCAATAGTTATATCACGAGAAATCATATTGTACAAGCTGCCACTCATCAGAAGCTTGAAAAACTTATCATGTGCTCCAGAAATAATTGCAGAGTTTGCCAAAAAGAGCGACCTAGACTGTTTGGGTGGAATACTTATTTCGAGAAGTATTGGCGAAATGATGAGATAAAGGAACTTGAATTTTGAAAAGTTCGAAAAGTTTTGTTAATGTGTTTTGATAAGTTATTGGATTCTGTTTTCACAACATCTATCTTAAATATTGTTTCATTTGATATATGATATGCTTCATTCATTCAGTCTCTTTTTTATTTTAAGTCAAATTTTGTTTTCCTCTCTGTTTTTCCCACCTTTTCTTTTTGTTAACCTCTATGATTTTCAAATGAATGTGACGTTTATCATTGGAAATTAGGCAAAGTTTAGCAATTGACATAATCTCGGATGAGTGTCACGGCCTTCAATTTGATTGACGACATACGTGTACTCTTTAGGCAAGCCTTCAGGAACAAAATCAACTTGATTTTCACGTTCGATGATCTTTTTCATTGTAAGGCCTTAAATGTAATTATTAGTTGCTTTTGATATCCCTTGGTCAATTCTTTCAGTTGGTGCTAGCTTCATTGCGTTTGTCCTAAAGTAAAAGCGAAATTGCACCAAAGACGGAGATATAGATTAGTTTGTCTTAACGTTTTCAAAGAGCATAATTTGGAATTAAAGAGGTAGGTGGAAAAAGCTTTGTGAAGAGAGTAGACGAAATACTATGGCTAAAGGTTTTTTATGTCTAGGTATCAATGCAATGCTCTTACACCATATATGATTTGTGTAAAATAGTTGAGAGCTTTAACTTCAAACGTTTAAACTAGTGGATGAGGGAACATGTGTACTATCAAACTTTTTTTTCCAGTTTTGACTTTTTGGAAAATCTGCAAACAAAAAATCATCACTTTGTCAAAGGACGACGACAAAGAATTAGGTTTATGTAATTATAAATTTATGGGCATTCATATGATATGTTATGCGACTTATTATTGAACCTTTGGTACACATATTCAAACCTACTTATTGTGTTACGTATTGTCCATAAAGGTTTCTTCATATAAATTCATTGTTTTCTTCTTCTTTTTCTTTAGTCCTTCAAAACATCTAATAGTTTTTTTTTTTTTCATTTTCTTATAGAGGATATGGAGAGATTAGATGGTGCAAGAAGAATCCAAAGATGGACACTCTCTATAAAATCTGTCCTTAGTTCAATGTTTTTTTATTCTTCCTCTATTTATGTAATTTTAAAAATTTAAGAATATACTAATTCATAGTCTATCTAAATAAATGTATTATTTTCTTTCTCACTTTTGTAGCTATGGTGTGATGTTCATGAGATCAAGAAAAGTTCCAAGCTGGGAGAATATGGATAGCGATATTTTAGCCAAGATTTTCGAGAAGCTCAATGTAGTGGATATTACCGTCGGAGCATCACGCGTCTGTGTCACTTGGTTCCTTGCCGCTCACCAAAAATCTCTATCGAAAACAATCAACCTCGCCAATCCCAAACTCGTCGAGTTCAAGCATCCTCGAGTAAAAAACTTGCGGCTCAAATCCCAATATGTAAACGTAGAAGAAGAAGGTCTACACAATATGAGGAAAATTTTGATTAGAGTTACCAAATTCAGTGGTACAGTTCCGACAAATTTGTTCTTCAACTTCTATTCCTTTGTAGAAGATGAGGATCCCATCATTGCTTCTGAGAGGTAAATCTCATATACTCCTTGAATTTTGAATACCAAGAAACCGAAAAGGGATCTGCCTCCTCTCTCTTTCTCATAATTCTTGATTTTTCAGGATGCCAAACATCAGAAAACTTGTCTTACCTCAGTGGTGCAATTTACGTGAGAGTTCATATAAATTTGCATTCAGTCAATGGAAGAACCTTCACACATTAATCATCTCTACACACTTCTACAGCAAGGGGATAGTCGAGTTTCGATTCATCGGAGAAAACTGTACAAACCTCACCAACCTAAAACTGTCGGGTCACGTCGACCCATATATAGCTGAGGGAATTGTGTGTTACCTCCCAAAGCTCAAGAGAGTGAGTATGAGATGTTGTGTCATCGACTCTACTCAAGAAGTTTCCTTACTCATCACATACCTTCAAAACCTAACGATCCTCAACCTCTCGCATTGTATGTTCAAAACCTCATTGAAGGATTCGTTATTTGAGGAGAGTTTCATAAAAACCGCCACTCCGAAGATTGACACATTAATCATGTGTTCGGAAGTCGGCTGTAGGTTATGCGAAGATCGGTCTCGCATATTAGGTTCAAATGCTTATTACGAGAAGCATTGGCGTAATGATGAGATCAAAGAACTTGGTTTCTGAGATTTTGAAAAGCCTTAGCTCATGTTTTCCCAAAACCAAAAAATTACCGTATTCTATTTCACAATCAAGATTATGATCTAATATGTAATGTAGCAGGCTCTTATTAATTATACTATATACAGTATACAGTATATAAAACACTGTCATTACAAGATGTGTGTTGTTACTATGTTTCATTTGATAAATCATGTTCATGTTCATGAAATAGGGACGTTAGTCTCTAAAATAAGGAGATTATGAATATACAAAAATGTAAGTTTCCTAAGCTAAAATAAAGAAATGTAAATTATACATTAACCAGTTTTAGGAAAATTTCCTAAATTATCATATTGACAATATCGACTTGTTTGGAGAAAAAGTAAGAGACTCTCTATGTGAACCAGAGGTTTCGAGAAGGCTTCGAAACAATTCAAAGACTCTCTTCTTGGGTTTTTCTCTTTTCTCTTCTCCTTCTTCTTCATGCTTAAGCTGTGATTCTCGTTGTTGAGCTTAAGTGAATCATTGATCTTTCTTACTGATCTGAATTGGGTTTGTAGTTTCTTGAATTGGGTTAGACCTCTTCACATCGACGGATTGAAGGAAAACAAAAATAAAAAATCTCTTGTATTTACTTCTTTTGATTTCTTGTTGGATTGATTATGAAATTGGGTGAGTTGAGCTGTTACAAAGTTGAGATTTTGAAACATACTCAGCCATAGAAACGTAACAAAAAATCTAACCTTTGTGTTCTTCTTTTTTTTTGTCTTGCATAGAAGGTGTTCGACAGATTGCTCAAGAGTGATATTAATCTGTTTTGTAAAGTGGTTTGAGAGTTTACATTTCAGAGTTTAGTTTTTAATGTTAGTTACGATGGAGATTAGGTCAGACGGTCTCAAGGTTCTTCTTGAAAATTCTCTGTTTACGACAAATTCGACAACTCTTCTTCTTAGGAATTATGTTGTTCAACAGTTTCCAAGGTTTGTTTAGGGTTGTTGACTTATTCTTATTTTGTTTCTACTGTGTTCTATCTTTTATGTGAGTTCAAGAATTCAACTATGTAAAAATGTGTTTAACCTTTTATTACTCTGTTTGTAGTTGTGAAGTGAAGGAGAAGGTAGACAGGTCAAAAGAAGTTCCAAAGTGGGAAACTTTGCACAGGGACGTACTTGCTGTTGTATTCGATAAGCTCGAATTGATGGACCTTACCTTGGGAGTTTCACGTGTATGTACTTCTTGGTTCCTTGCCTCTCACAACAAAACTCTGTGGAACACTGTCGACCTCACTAAGCTCAAACAAGTGGACTTCTCCTATTTTATGGTGTTTGAGGATCGAGTCCGACCAATCATCTTCTTTGAGCACCGGGTTGATGAAGAAGAAGTAGCAAAAGGCCTAAGCTTTAAGAGTATTTTTATTAAGATTAGCAAATTCTTTTTTGACTATAGTGTCGTACACTTAACCCTCATGGAATTACTGGTTGAGATCACCAAGTTGAGCCGCATGGCCCCGAAGAATTTGTTCTTTCACTTCAGTTCCTATGTAAAAACGGAGGATCTCATGTTTGCTGCCGAGAGGTAAGTCTCATCTTTTATGTAAATCAATCATAGCTGAAGTCATGTTAAAGGAGGATCTCATTTTTTTTTGTTTTGTTTTCTTTAGGATGCCAAACATAGAGAAACTTGTTTTACCGGTCTGGTGCTATAAAACCAAGGAGTCATTTCAGTTTGTGTTCAGTCAATGGAAGAATCTTAAAACACTAATCATTGCTCAAGATTATCAGCTTTGTACTGGGACATTCGACTTTCAAATCGTGGGAGAAAACTGCAGTAACCTTACAAACTTCAAATATTTGGGTTTTTTGCAAGACAAGAGTGTTGAGCAAATCGTGCGGTACCTTCAAAACCTCAAGAGGTTGAGTTTACGATGCTCTTACGTCACAATTGATGGAGTTATATCGCTAATCACAGGCCTCCAAAACCTCACAGTTCTTAATCTCTCACATTGCGTATACTTGGCTTTGGATCCTGACACGGTGCCTGATGACTATTTTGTACAAGCCCCCATTCAGAAGCTTGAAGAATTCATCAAATGTACACCAGATTGCAAGATTTGCAAACCCTGCTACTCCTGGTCGTATCTCTCTGAGGATTGGCATAATGATGAGATAAAGGAATTTGAATTCTGATATATGGAAAACCTTGGTAGACGTTTTGGAACAAATGATCAGACTTTTAACATATATGATGAATGTTGTCTCACAAGTATAGATTGTGACTGAATCTTGTTTGTTGCATAGTTCCTCCTCTGAGTCAGCCAGCTAAAATGTTCAAATCAAATGATACACACATAACCTAAAGAGAGTATAGGTATGAGTGTGTACATTTGTATTCATCACAAAATCTAGTGAATTCAATAGTTAGTCAATTATACATAACCTACCATCACACAATAACAATGTAAAATGTAAAGATTAAAAAGTGCAATACCAAGCCCTGCAACTTTAAATTGAATCTTCATCTTTATACTGTCATGATCTCCATCGACTTCAGTCCCATAAACATGAAAGACTTTTACTGAGCATTACCCCACATTCTTTTATCTTTCTTTCGCTACAGTAGATTTTAAAGTCAAAGCGAAGCTCGTTAGATGTCACATCTCCTTCAAACTCAAAGATGTACAAATGATCAGTAAAAGAGTAAGATAGAGAGTAGCCAATAGGTTTGCATGGAACAGAGACGCCAGGATTATGTTTTTCCATGATGAGATACGATATTCTCATCTCTTTCATACCAAACACCTCCTTCTCCTTGTCACCACCTTCACCAACCAGCAAGATACAAGCCTTAAATCTCGAGGTTTTGGAAAGAGGCCTTTTATTCAAATTTACCATCACGGAACTTCCAGTATTAGCTCGGTAAGTGAAGTTCTCAGGCACTTCCTCACCAGGTAAGACTGTACAGCGAGTACTGGTCTGAACGATGAGTTCCCTCGCTTCTTTATTTAGTTTGAAACAGTTAGTAAACTGAAGATGCTTTGGATTGTGAAAGAAGCAATCGAGTCTCACTAATGACTCGCAGTTTTCTGCCCTTAGATGATCTAAGGAATCCGGAAGCTGTGGGATTGACACTAGCTTCTTGCATCCGATGAGTGTAAGAAATCGAAGACGAGAGACTTTCTTAACCCACGGAGAGATCTCTTGCATTTCTTTATCTTCAAATACCAACGATGTGATGATATCAAGAGCATGCGGAAACTCCTGGAGGTTTTCATTGAATGACATGCCCAAGGAAGAAAGATTAGGCCACGACTTTATGGACGAAGGTACTTCTTTTATCGCAGTTCTCGCGAGATTTAGGAGCCTAATATGTGTGGAAATCTCAGGAAAACTTTTCAGCATCAAACAATTACAAAAATTAACTTCGTCAAGAGATTCCAAGTTGATGTTGGTAGGAAGAACCTCTAGCTTTGAGCAACCTATTGCAATCAACTTTTGCAATTTATGAAGATTCCCAATAGAGGAGGGCAACTCTACCAGACTAGTGCACATATCAAGTTTCAATGTTTGGAGATTAGTGGCATTTCCAATAGAGGACGGGAGCTCTACCAGACTTGAACATCCCATGAGATTCAACAAGGAAAGATTATTGGCATTTCCCATCCAGGAGGGAAGCTCCACCAAACTTGAGCATTTAGAAATGTCCATTTTTTTTAGATTAGTGGCATTCAAGGAAGGGAGCTCCACCAAACTTGAGCAGGAAGAAAGAAACATATGTTGAAGATTAGTGGCAGTTGAGAGATCAGGTAGTTCCTTTAGGTTTTTCGACAGACTCAAATTCACCCACTTGAGGTTACGAAGGGGCTGTACAAATAAGCAAAGAAAACACATTAAATTACTAATAGAGTGCTAAGATCAGTCTTTTTAAAACCTAAAGTGTAAGAAAAAAAATTTAGGAGAGAAACACATAACAATTCCTTACCCGATCTCCTTCCCACAACTTCTGAAGTTGGCTGTCTATCATATATAATTCGACTAGGCACTCCGTACAAAAATTGGAAGGCAGGCATGTCATTGGAAAGCGATCCCAATGTAGTAATCGTAGTTTTTGAGATAGATGGTTCAAACCTAGTGGTAAGCTCAAATTATGATTTTGATTATCATACATACACTTGAATCTTAAGAATTCAAGATTAGACATCCCCTCAAAAGCCCTTTCACTTATACTTAGTTCGCCTGACAAACCAGATGAGTCAAAATGTATGCCTATAACATTTTTACTACCCTGAATACAAAGAACTGGTTAGTCATCAAAAATATTTTAATTTGGATACTGGAGGAGCAATCTAATGGAAGAATAAAACTAAAACTAACCGTGTCATTAGTGAGTACTTCACATATATCTCTAGCATCAACCAAAAACTGACGCTTCCCAGGTTTAATAATGGATTGGTTCCCAAGCTCACGACAGACAATTTCTTTACCCAATTGTACTAGCAGATTGTGCATATATACACATCCATTTTCAACAGATATGAGAGATTTCTCAGATAAAATGCGAAACTGTTGCTTCACATCCAAGAAGCTCTTTCCGAGATGATCTTCCATTAGCTCAATCATTTGATAATTGAAAAGACAAGCTATATGAACGAATAAATCTTTATCTTCATCACATAACGCATTGTAACTGAACATTAAAATGCTTTGAATGCTGGCATCGAGGCGAGTTCTTAGCCTTGGTAGTGCATCTATCCACTCTTGCTTAGACATTCCTCGGAAATGGGAGCCCATAACTCTTAACCCCAATGGTAGTTTACCCAAAAGGTTTGTAACTTCCCATGAAAGCGCCTCTAAACCCTTTTTAGGGAACTTTTGACCAAAAGCATACATACAAAAGATGTGAGAAGCTTCATATACTGACGGGAAATCCACCTTGTAAATATGGTTGATGCCATGTGACTTCAAAAGTTTTTGGTCTTGAGTTGTGATGATGATCCGACTTCCATGACCAAACCAGCTAGTCTCTTTTGCGATGGCATCTAATTGTATAGACTGATCAATGTTATCAAGAACAATCAACACTTTCTTGTCGTTCAACCTATCTTGTACAACTCCAAGATGAGGAATCTCAATATCCTTGTGGTTGAGTATCTGGGACAAAAACTGTTTTTGTAAGTACAACTTTGCACTATAGTCATCAGAAGACACTCGCCTTGTAGACGTTAACTCTTTGATATCCTCCATAAAGACGCTCAAATCGAAACTGCTAGAGATTTGGTTATACAGATATCTAGCTATGGTGGTCTTCCCAATTCCAGACGGACCCCAAATCCCAATCATCCTGACCTCATCCGATTCTAGACCTAACATTGTTCCCATATTTTTCATATGAGCTCCCATTCCAACTAAACTGTTAAAATCTCTTGATGGTGTGGAATTATTCAACTTATTTGAAACATCCATAGCTATTTTTTCTATCATGGCAGCTTCACTAACCCTATAACAAACCGAGAGAGTAATTATTTATACATATACGTTAATTAGTCATAACAGTTTCATTTTCATAAATGTGTAATTGCTACAAATATACGTTAATGTGTTTGCAAAATATGAATTAGTTAGCGTAAGTAGGAGTTAAGAGAGATAACCAGTTGCGTGAATGCTCTCCAGCGATTGTGGCCACACCCTCCAAAGCTATTCTCCATCTCTTAATCTCCTTTCTCGGTTTACCTTTACAAGTTTTATTGAATACTTTCCCAAAGGCTCCCATCTGTTTCTTGACGTCAGTTGGATCTACATCATAGAAAATGGTCATCACTATTTGACTCAACTCTTCTCTACACTTCATGATCTCCACCAACTCATTCAGGCACCACGAAGAAGAAGCGTAGTTCCTCGAAAGCAAGACGATGGCGATCCTTGATCCTTTGATAGCTTCTATGAGCTCAGGACCAATTGTTTTACCCCTCTCGATATCATTATCAATGAATGGATCGATTCCTTTTCCTCTGAACTCTTTAAGGATGTGGGTAAGAAATGTTTTTCGGACATCTTCCCCGTGGAAGCTCAGGAATACATGGTGTTTCCAAGTTCTTGACAAAGACGATGGAGGAACTGATGAAGGAGAATCTATTTCTCTGTGATTGTGTTGGAACCTGAGTTTTCTGAAAAACGTGGAAAAGGAAAAAGAAGAATTCATTAGTAAGCTGAAGAGAGGATCTAGATCTAGAACACGATGGAGAAAGGATTAACAAAGAGGCATTTGTATATATATTGCATACTGAACGTTGACTAGCTTTGTTGGTGAGTCTTCATTTTAATATTTTTTTTTCTAAAGGTATCTATTAAAAACAAAAAAAAATTGTTTATCTATTTAGGAGACGGGTTGGCGCCTAATGAATAATGCTAAAACTATTTAAGGTTTACAGCTTTTATACCAACTCTAAACGACTAAATCTTCTAGTATATAGTTGGTTCTAATTACTAAATATTTTTTCTTTTTAAACTATCTTTCAAATAATCCGGTAGGTGTATCAAAGGTTTTGGTTTAAAACAAGCTGGAGTGGTGTATCACGGATTCACAGTCACAGGGTTTGAAGCTAAACGGGACTAGCACTAAGCAGGGTTTTAAGACAAATTATTGAGCGCTAAAGCAATACAACAACATACCAAATCAGTGATCAGCTCCAGCCCCTTCTGCTCCCACGGTCTCTGAATCCTTGAAGCCCTGTTTCCACCACATAAACCCTCGTTAATAACAAGTTTACAAACATCATATATAGATATATATATATATATATATATATATATATTTAATCAATGGGAAAAAATACAAGTATAGTGGAAACTTGAACAATGTGCCTTCGTGTCTATGAAGTGGACATTGATGTTCTCCTTTGTTTTGTCAGATGGAATAACCAACACAAAAAATAAAAATGAAATGTGGAGAGAGAGAGAAGAACGTACAGGCACACAAACACTTTCAAGGAATCGTATAATCCCCATTACCCACTGTGCTCTAGTCAATGTCCCGATCAAGAGGAAGCCCTCTTGTGAACAGTCCCACCATACTTATCTTCTTGACCGCCTGCAAACAATTCATTTACAAAAATTAAATACCATTCCTACTGCATCAGATATATATGCTTTGGGCTATTGTATTTCGACAAAACGACTTACATTTCCAACGGTTTCTCCCTTAGCATTGTTGAGGAATGACACTAGATTGTCTGCTGGATGAGAAACGGTTTTGCACATAACACTCCAGCAGCGTAACCTCCTGCAAAACTCACCCCGAGGCTGCACTCACTCTCTCTATATAAGGTGTAAGTTCCTCCTGTTCCTATTAAAACAGAATACTAATCAGACCTTTCATTTCTACAACAATATGATCAAGCAAAAGCAAATCCCAACGAACTAATATGATTAAACCGACCCTTTGCAGGATCTATTTCAAAAGCCATCTCAACATAGACGACAATAGCAAAGTTCGAAAGCATCGGAGCAGCAACAAGATCGGTATACAATTTCCATAAAACCAACAAAGGTAAACCAATTTCATGTTGATGCATAACTTTCTTTCTTCTTAACATGACTCAATATCTCAAAAACTTGACAGATGAAATCAACACCCACTGAGATTTTAACTTCATCATACTCTAATTAACTTGCCTTGTTAGTTGTTAGTTGTCACGAAACAGCAGGAGATTGAGAAGACATGGTAAGATGAAGGAGGTTAGAGTTATGTGAATTCGAGCTTGGATTCGTCGCAAAGTGCGAGACTGTGCAAAGTCTCGTTAGCTTCTGATCGAGCATCCTCCAAATTCACCGACGGCCGACCGATTTGGAGACTCGAAGATGAAGAACCTTCGATCGCTCTTCGGATCACCCGCGACGGACATGACCACTTGAACCCGCACACCAAACGGATTATGTCCGCTAGACCCGCTAATTTTTGGGCTTCAAAAACAAGGCCCGTATCCGCCCTGCTATACTAACTATGTAGTGAGCTACCCCCGCGGACCAAGGACCCAGTTGAATGTTTGGTATAACTATAAAGGTATATGGTTCTCACACACTACACCCAAATACTGTACTCACTTTCTCAACAAGCTGGGATAATAATATGCTTAACCTCCTTAGGGATGAGTCTCAAAGAGTACAGTTGTACATACTCTGCAGCCTTATATACTAAGCTAGTGTATAATACAAACTTAAACCAGAGAGTTAACCGGAAATAACCGGTCATTAATCCAGTTATTGAACTATCGAACCATTCACTCTAATAGAAATTGAATGTGATATGCATTTCAATCATCAGCTCTAAGCAGAAAAACGTAACAAAAATCTAACCTTTGTGATATTTTTTTAGTCTGCATAGAAGGTGTTCGACAGACTGCTCAATAGAGATATTTAGTTATGATGGAGAGATCAGACTGTCTCAAGGGTCTCAATCAAATTAGATTGTAAAGTACGTAGTCCTCGAGGATTGGGGTTTTCAATCTTTAATGTGAGTTCAAAAAATGTGTTCAACCTTTTATTACTCTGTTTGTAGTTGTGAAGTTGTGGAGAAGGTAGACAGGTCAATAGAAGTTCCAAAATGGGAAACTTTGCACAGAGATACTTGCCGTTATTTTCGATAAGCTCGGCATGATGGACACTACCCTGGGAGTTTCACGTGTATGTACTTCTTGGTTCCTTGCCTCTCACAACAAAACTTTGTCGACCTCAACAAGTGGACTTCTCCAGAACCTCAAGAGGTTGAGTTTACGATGCTGTTTCTTCAGGACCAGAGGAGTTTTATCTCTAATCTCAGGCCTCCAAAACCTAACAATTTCTCTAATCTCTCACATTGCATATACTTGGGTATGGATCCTGACTGTTATGGAAGGATGATTCTCATTCAACTATACACAAGAGTATTTATACAGAATGTGAAGACTAGGGTATTCGTATGAGAGTTAATAGACAAGATACTACTTTACATATATAGATGATTGGTATCCGATCATCATTGATATGATTGATACGAATCTCCTTGATATCCCCCTCAAGATGTAGGCAGTTGTCTGACGCCAATCTTGATCCGAAGCTCCTGGAATCGCGTACGATGAAGAGGTTTAGTAAGGCCATCAGCTAACTGATCACGCGTAGATATATGGGAGACACGAAGAGCACCGGACTGTATATGACCTCGAACGAAATGATAATCTAGAGCAATATGTTTCATCCGAGAGTGGAAAATCGGATTGGCACATAGATAAGTCGCACCCATGTTATCACAGTAAACAACCGGCACAACCGTTAACACAACCCCCATCTCCGATAAGAGTGAACAAATCCATTGCAATTCAGACGCAGCATTGGCTATGGCACGATATTCAGCCTCCGTTGATGATCATGCGATGCTACGTTGTTTCTTCGAACTCCACGAAATAGGACTGCCACCAAGATACACGATGTACGCATTTGTAGACAAACAATCACCAACATCACCTCCCCAATCCGCATCGGAGTAAGCGTGAACCGTTAGGGGACAATCTGCGCGTAGGAAAATCCCATGGGATGTTGTCCCAGCCAAATAACGGAGAACCCTTTTAACAGCCTGCCAATGATCCGTCGTCGGTTGATGCATATATTGAGAGAGCCTATTAACCGCAAATGCAATATCAGGACGAGTAAATGATAAATATTGGAGACTACTGACAACCTTCCGATATTGCGTGGCATCAACAAGTGGTGTACCAGAGTGAAGAGTGAGCTTTGGTGATTGAGCCATGGGAGTAGCAACCGGTTTCGCACCAATCATGTTAGTACGAGCTAGTAGATCCGTGACATACTTTCGTTGCATGAGGTGTAATCCTTGTCGTGATCGAGTGGCCTCTATCCCCAAGAAATAGCTTAGAGGACCAAGATCCTTGAGAGAGAAGCGAGCGGCAAGGGAGACATTAAACGGTTGCACCAAAGATGATGGACCCGCAATAATAATATCATCTACATAAACAAGGACGTAGAGGAAATCATTATTCGTCTTGTAAGTAAACAAAGAGGTATCGGAGAGAGAACCAGTAAACCCGGAGTTAAGAAGAAACATCCGTAGTTCTTGATACCACGCCCGCGGTGCCTGTTTCAAACCATATAGCGCCTTACGCAACCGACAAACATGATCTGGACGATCGGGATCCACGAAACCTGGTGGCTGCGAGACGTACACCTCGTCGGTTAGAGTGCCTTGGAGGAAGGCATTGTTAATATCAACTTGATGAATGCTCCAGTTTTTCTTGACCGCAACTTCGAGAACTAGTCGAACCGTTGTTGATTTAATAACCGGACTAAACGTTTCCTCATAATCCAAACCATATTGTTGATTAAACCCCCTCGCAACAAGTCTCGCTTTGTACCTTGCAATTGAACCATCAAGATTATATTTCAGTGTAAATATCCACTTACAAGGTATCACATGTTTTGATGGCGGTNAGTTTCACGTGTATGTACTTCTTGGTTCCTTGCCTCTCACAACAAAACTTTGTCGACCTCAACAAGTGGACTTCTCCAGAACCTCAAGAGGTTGAGTTTACGATGCTGTTTCTTCAGGACCAGAGGAGTTTTATCTCTAATCTCAGGCCTCCAAAACCTAACAATTTCTCTAATCTCTCACATTGCATATACTTGGGTATGGATCCTGACTGTTATGGAAGGATGATTCTCATTCAACTATACACAAGAGTATTTATACAGAATGTGAAGACTAGGGTATTCGTATGAGAGTTAATAGACAAGATACTACTTTACATATATAGATGATTGGTATCCGATCATCATTGATATGATTGATACGAATCTCCTTGATATCCCCCTCAAGATGTAGGCAGTTGTCTGACGCCAATCTTGATCCGAAGCTCCTGGAATCGCGTACGATGAAGAGGTTTAGTAAGGCCATCAGCTAACTGATCACGCGTAGATATATGGGAGACACGAAGAGCACCGGACTGTATATGACCTCGAACGAAATGATAATCTAGAGCAATATGTTTCATCCGAGAGTGGAAAACCGGATTGGCACATAGATAAGTCGCACCCATGTTATCACAGTAAACAACCGGCACAACCGTTAACACAACCCCCATCTCCGATAAGAGTGAACAAATCCATTGCAATTCAGACGCAGCATTGGCTATGGCACGATATTCAGCCTCCGTTGATGATCGTGCGACGCTACGTTGTTTCTTCGAACTCCACGAAATAGGACTGCCACCAAGATACACGATGTACGTATTTGTAGACAAACAATCACCAACATCACCTCCCCAATCCGCATCGGAGTAAGCGTGAACCGTTAGGGGACAATCTGCGCGTAGGAAAATCCCATGGGATGTTGTCCCAGCCAAATAACGGAGAACCCTTTTAACAGCCTGCCAATGATCCGTCGTCGGTTGATGCATATATTGAGAGAGCCTATTAACCGCAAATGCAATATCAGGACGAGTAAATGATAAATATTGGAGACTACTGACAACCTTCCGATATTGCGTGGCATCAACAAGTGGTGTACCAGAGTGAAGAGTGAGCTTTGGTGATTGAGCCATGGGAGTAGCAACCGGTTTCGCACCAATCATGTTAGTACGAGCTAGTAGATCCGTGACATACTTTCGTTGCATGAGGTGTAATCCTTGTCGTGATCGAGTGGCCTCTATCCCCAAGAAATAGCTTAGAGGACCAAGATCCTTGAGAGAGAAGCGAGCGGCAAGGGAGACATTAAACGGTTGCACCAAAGATGATGGACCCGCAATAATAATATCATCTACATAAACAAGGACGTAGAGGAAATCATTATTCGTCTTGTAAGTAAACAAAGAGGTATCGGAGAGAGAACCAGTAAACCCGGAGTTAAGAAGAAACATCCGTAGTTCTTGATACCACGCCCGCGGTGCCTGTTTCAAACCATATAGCGCCTTACGCAACCGACAAACATGATCTGGACGATCGGGATCCACGAAACCTGGTGGCTGCGAGACGTACACCTCGTCGGTTAGAGTGCCTTGGAGGAAGGCATTGTTAATATCAACTTGATGAATGCTCCAGTTTTTCTTGACCGCAACTTCGAGAACTAGTCGAACCGTTGTTGATTTAATAACCGGACTAAACGTTTCCTCATAATCCAAACCATATTGTTGATTAAACCCCCTCGCAACAAGTCTCGCTTTGTACCTTGCAATTGAACCATCAAGATTATATTTCAGTGTAAATATCCACTTACAAGGTATCACATGTTTTGATGGCGACGGTTTCTCCAGATCCCATGTGTGATGACGCATCTGAGCATCAATCTCCTCCGACATTGCCCTCCGAAAATTTGGATCCTTTAAAGCCTGAGCTACGGTTGTGGGGATAAGAGGTGTTTTGACGGCAAGTAGATTAAGTTTCTTGTTAGGTTTGGTGATGTGGTTCTTTGCTCTCGTCGTCATAGGATGAAGGTTTTGGTTTGGTGGTGGAACATGATGATGGGGTTGAGGTTCCGGTTGTGGTGCGACGGTGGAAGTCGTGGTGGATGTGGTGGTCATTGTTTGCGAGACGGGACGTGGTGACGACGAAGAAGGAGTAGATGTGTTTGATGGTTGTCGGGGTTGTGGGCTCGATTGGTCTGTTGGAGATGGGCTGGAGATTGGTGTTGTTGGGCCTGGTGAGTGTTGTGGGCTTTGACTAGCGGATCGCGGCATGTTAACAGACGGAGGTGACGACAAGCGAGACTCAGATGGTGACGTTGAGGACGATGTAATCGGCGATGTTGGAGATGCTGATGCTGGAGGAGACGGAGGTGTGTGCGGTAACACCGGAGAAACTGGAGCCGGTGATGGTGGGTGAAGGACGGAGCACGGAGGCGACGAGGAATGAGTTAGTGGCGAGGGTAACACGACCGTTGATGGAGACGGCACACACTCAGGCGTAGAAACACGTGATGCAGGCGACGATGGTAGTGAAGAGAATGGGAACTCAGTCTCAACAAACTGCACATGGCGTGACGTATAAACACGACCACTCGTAATATCCAAACAAAGGTTCGCACTTTGAGTAAGTGAGTAACCAACAAACACACACGGTGTGGAGTNGTTGCATGAGGTGTAATCCTTGTCGTGATCGAGTGGCCTCTATCCCCAAGAAATAGCTTAGAGGACCAAGATCCTTGAGAGAGAAGCGAGCGGCAAGGGAGACATTAAACGGTTGCACCAAAGATGATGGACCCGCANTCATATAATTTGGAGGCTGGTGAAAAAGCTTGACGTACGGAGATATACCGTTGAGAACGTCGGTGGGCATCCGGTTTATCAAGTACACAGCGGTTGCTAGAGAATAGGGCCAGTAGCCCTGCGGAACCGATGCATGACTTAGAAGTGCTAGACCGGTCTCAACCACGTGACGGTGTTTTCTTTCGGCGATACCATTGTGTTCTGGTGTATGCGGTGGTGATGTGAGATGGGATACGCCATGAGAAGCCAAGAAGGAACGCAATGCAATGAATTCGCTACCATTATCAGAATAAAGAGTGCGGATTTTGTGTTGAAATCGGTTCTCCACAAGAGCCTTAAAGGCGACAAAAACTTCCTTGACTTGAGATTTTTGCTTCAACGGGTACAACCAAGTGTAGCGGGTGTAGTGATCAATAATGACAAGATAATACTTGTAGTGATCAGCGGACAATATAGGCGATGTCCATACGTCTGTGTAAAGATACTCAAGAGGTTGTGTGGAGGTGATTGTGTTTGCATGAAAAGGCAATTTGTGACTCTTATTAATCAAACAGTCGGAACACGACCATTGTTTTTGCGAGGAAGTGGAAATAGGCAATGAAAATTTGGAAACAAGTGCCTTTAAAACTGTAAAAGAGGGATGCCCAAGGCGATAATGCCAAAATGAGAGGTCGGTTTTTGGTGAAGGCGATGTAGAGAATGCGGTGATAGTGTTACGTTCAACCGGCCACTCATATAGCTCATTCCTAGTCTTGCCTTGGAGCAACCGGACCCCCGTGCTGAGATCCTTCACCTGAAAATGAGCAGGATAAAAATGAGCTGAGACTTGATTATCGTTGCATAGACGATACACCGAAATAAGATTTTTAGACACATTAGGGACATAAAGAACATCTTTAAGCCTAAGGGAGCGAGAAGGTGTGGGAAGTAAACCGGAACCCGTGTGTGTTATCGGAATACCAGATCCATCCGCAAGAGTGACCTCCTCGCCACCATTGTATGGTTGGTGAAGAGACAGATTCGCAAGGTCCGATGTCAAGTGATGTGTTGCACCGGTGTCACAGATCCATGGAGTGGTGGGAGACGAGGAAGTCATTGCAAGGTTCGCGCGTGGCTGCCATGGTGGCGAAGAAGAGTAACTTGATGAGGAACCACGACCTTGAAACTGGGAACACCAACGAGCGCTGTGACCATGAACTCCACATATTTGACAACGTCCCTGATAGCCACGACCTTGGGAACCACGACCATGAGAGCCTCGTGAGAAATGCGACCGTTGCTGCGAACCATGTTGACCACGAGACGAAGAGGAACCTCGGTTGGTCGTATTGTTCTTGTGGGTGACCATGTTTGCAGACGCAGGTGTAACAGAGGAAGCGGTCATCAAGGTTTGAATCTTCAACTCTTGATTAATCAACTTCTCAAGGACCACATTCAGAGAGGGTGTTGTATCACGACCCTCGATCTGATCCGTAACAGGCTTATATTCCTCGGGTAAGCCACCGAGGATGTAATCGATCTGATCTTCATGTGGAATAGGACTCTCGAGAAGTGCGAGTTGATCGAACCTCACCATGAAGCCTTGAAAGTACTCTTCAATGGATTTGGGACCTTTCTTCCAATGCTTAAGCTGGTCGTGGATTTGGAGGATATGGCCACGACTGGGTTGAGCAAACGTGGTGTGGAGAGTTGTCCAGATCTCCGCGGAAGTGGTAGCTTTGGAAAGCAGAGACTGCACCGAGAGAGACATCGCACCAAGGAGACTAGAGAAGATCAGCTGATCTTGACGCTGCCAGTGTTTGTGAGCCGGATTCACGGTGGTGGTGTCATCGGAGGTGAGTGTGGCAGCAGGTGCAGCCATAGTGCCGTCGAGATAGCCGGCAAGGTCATAGCCTTTGCACAGAGCAAAGACCTGACGTTTCCACATCAGGAAATTTGTCGAGGTCAACTTAGTGACGTTAGACATGTTGACATTAAGAAGAGAGGTGCCATCGGGTGTAGCAACAACTTCAGAAGTAGAAGACATGATCGAGACAAGAAACAGGGGAAGAAGGAGAAGTAAGACGAGGAAGAAGTAGAAAGTGACCGAAAAAAAAAAAAAAAATTTTAGGTCTTTTGTAGATCTTTACTGCTCTGATACCATGTTATGGAAGGATGATTCTCATTCAACTATACACAAGAGTATTTATACAGAATGTGAAGACTAGGGTATTCGTATGAGAGTTAATAGACAAGATACTACTTTACATATATAGATGATTGGTATCCGATCATCATTGATATGATTGATACGAATCTCCTTGATACTGACACGGTGCCTGATGACTATTTCGTACAAGCCCCCACTCAGACGCTTGAAGCATTCATCAAATGTACTGAAGATTGCACTGAAGATTGCACGATTTGCAAACGTCGCTACTCTCTGAGGATTGGCAGAACGATGAGATAAAAGAATTTGAATTCTGAAATATTGAAAAGCTTCGTAGATGTTTTGGAACAAATGATCAGACTTTAACATATATGATGAATTTCGTCCCACAAGTATAGATTGTGTCTGAATCTTTTGGGTTGCATAGTTCCTCCTCTGATCCTCTGAGTCAGCTAGCTAAAATGTTCAAATCAAATGATATTAACGTATACAACACAAAAAGTAAAGAGTATAGGTATGAGTGTGTACATATTTTCCAGTTATATACAGAAACTACAACATTTTGCGAATTAAGCAACATATACTGAATTCACTCGTTAGTCAAATTACACATAACCCAACATCACACACTGATACACATAAATCAACAACTTAGCCAAGCCCTGCAACATATGAATCTCATTGAATAAATTTCACTCGTTTGCCTCTATTCTTCGTCTCTACACTGTCATGATCTCCAACGACTTCAGTTCGACAGTTCCAGTGTTAATTTCGTAGCATTTATCTTCAGACTCCATCGCCATCTCTCTCTCTCTCTCTTCATGTCCATCAATATGACAGACTTAGAGTTGGATTACCCCGCATTCTTTTATTTTTATGTCGCTATGGTCGACTTTGAAGTCAATGAACAGCTCGTTAGATGTCATATTCCCCTCAAACTCAAAGATGTACAAATGCTCAGTAAAATAGCGAACTGGAGAGTAGCCCGTAGGTCTGCATGGAACAAAGACGCCAGGATTATGTTTTTCCATGATGAGATACCATATTCTTATATTTTTCCTAACAAACACCTCCTTCTCCTTGTCCTCTTTATTAACCAGCAAGATACAAGCCTTAAATCTCGAGGTTTTAGATAGAGGCCTTTGATTCAAATTTACCACTACGGAACTTCCAGTATTAGCTCGGTAAGTGAAGTTTGCAGGCACTTCTTCACCAGGTAAGACCGTAAATTGAGTTCTATTCTGAATGATGAGTTCCCTTGCTTCTTTATTCAGTTTGAAGCATTTAACAAACTCAAGAAATTTCTTTGAATTGTGAAAGGAGCAATCGAGTCTTACTAATGAGTCGCAATCTTCTGCCCATATGCTAATTAAGGAATCCGGAAGCTGTGGGATTGATACTAGTTTCTTGCATCCAATGAGTTCAAGTAACTGAAGACGAGTCAATTTCTTGACCCACGGAGAAATTTCTTGGATTTCTGTATCTTTACATACCAACGATGTGATGATATCAAGAGCATGCGGGAATTCCTCGAGGTTTTCATTGAATGACATGGCCAAGGAAGAAAGATGAGACCATGAGTTGATCGACGAAGGCACTTCTTTTATTGCGGTTTCCTGGATCTGTAGGAGCCTAATATTTGTGGAAATCTCAGGAAAACTTTTCAGCATCAAACAATCACATAAATGAAGTTCCTCAAGAGATTCCAAGTTGATGTTGGTAGGAATAACCTCTAGTTTTGAGCATCCATTTGCATTCAATTTTCGCAATTTATGAAGATTTCCAATAGAGGAGGGCAGCTCTACCAGACTAGTGCACATATCAAGTTTCAATACTTGGAGATTAGTGGCATTACCAATAGAGGACGGGAGCTCCACCAGACTTGAACATCCCGTGAGATTCAAAAAGCAGAGATTAATGGCACTTCCAATCCAGGAAGGAATCTCCACCAAACTTGAGCATTTAGAAATGTCCATTTCTTTTAAATTACTGGCATTCAAGGACGGTAGCTCCACCAAACTTGAGCACGAAGAAAGAAGCATATGTTGAAGCTTAGTGGCACTTGAGAGATCAGGCAATTCCTTTAGGTTTTTCGACTCAGTCATATTCAACCACTTGAGGTTTCCAAGCGGCTGTACAAATAAGCAGAGACAACACAAGAAAGCACATTAAATTACTAGCTGGCGACCTTAAGATTTAATTCACATAATAACAGATCAGTCCTTTGTTAAGCCTAACAGATGTAGGCAAAAAAAATATATTGTAAAGACAAATCAAACAAAAACTTTAAAGTAGGAAAGAATTAAACACATGAAAGTTCCTTACTCGATCTCCTTCCCATAGCTTATGAAGTTGGCTGTCTACCATATATAATTCGACTAGGCACTCCGTACCGAAATTGGAAGGCAGACATGTCATTGGAAAATGTTCCCAATATAGTAACCGTAGTTTTTGAGATAGATGATTCAAAGCTTCCGGAGAGCAGCATAACTTACGACTCCTATTACAATACATACACTTGAATCTTAAGAATTTAAGGTTAGTCATCCCTTCAAAAGCCCTTTCACTTATACTCAATTTGTCTGTCAATCCAGACAACTCAAAGTGTATGCCTATAACACTTTTAGTACCCTGAAAATAGACCATAAAGAAAGGTAGAGGAACTAGAGATGGTTAGTCATCAAATAAATTTTAATATTCAGAAAGTACTCTAATATATAGAAGACCAAAAATAGAACCAACCGTGTCATTAGTGAGTACTTCACATATATCTCTAGCATCAACCAAATATTGACGCTTCCCAGGTTTAATAATGGATTTGTTCCCGGTCTCATGACGAACAATTTCTTTACCCAATTGTTCTAGCAGATTGTGCATAAATATACGCCCATTTACAATAGAAATCAGAGATTTCTCAGATAAAATGTGCAATTGTTGCCTCACATCCAAGAAGTTCTTACCGAGATGACCTTCCACTCTGTCAATCGTTTGATAGTTGAAAAGACAGGCTATATGAACAAATAAATCTTTATCTTCATCACATAACGCATTGTAACTGAACATTAAAATGCTTTGAATGTTGGCTTCAAGGCGAGTTCTTAACCTTGGTAGTGCGCTTATCCATTCCTGCTTAGACATTCCTCGGAAATGGGAACCCATAACTCTTAATCCCAATGGCAGTTTACCCAAAAGGTTTGTAACTTCCCATGAAAGTGACTCAAAACCATTTTTGGGGAACTTTTGATCAAAAGCATACATACAAAAGATGTGAGAAGCTTCATATACTGACGGGAAATCCACCTTGTAAATATGGTTGATGCCATGTGACTTCAAAAGTTTTTGGTCTTGAGTTGTGATGATGATCCGACTTCCATGACCAAACCAGCTAGTCTCTTTTGCGATGGCATCTAATTGTATAGACTGATCAATGTTATCAAGAACAATCAACACTTTCTTGTCGTTCAACCTATCTTGTACAACTCCAAGATGAGGAATCTCAATATCCTTGTGGTTGAGTATCTGGGACAAAAACTGTTTCTGTAAGTACAACTTTGCACTATAGTCATCAGAAGACACTCGCCTTGTAGACGTTAACTCTTTGATATCCTCCATAAAGACGCTCAACTCAAAACTGCTCGAGATTTGGTTATACAGAAATCTAGCGATGGTGGTCTTCCCAATCCCAGATGGACCCCAAATCCCAATCATCCTCACCTCACCCGATTCTAGACCTAGCATTGGTCCCATATTTTTCATATGAGCTCCCATTCCAGCTAAACTGTTGAAGTCTCTTGATGGTGTGGAGTTATTCAACTTATTTGAAACATCCATAGCTATTTTATCTATCATGTCAGCTTCACTAACCCTATGAAAAAACACCGAGAGCAATATGTTTAATTGTAACATATCCGTTAATTATGTGTAATTGCTACAAATAAACATTCGTTTAATGTGTTTGTAAAAAATGAATTAGTTAGCGTAAGTAGGAGTTAAGAGAGCTAACCAGTTGCGTGAATGCTCTCCGGCAATTGTGGCCACACCCTCCAAAGCTATTCTCCATCTCTTTATCTCCTTCTTGGGTTTAACTTTACAAGTTTTGTTGAATACTTTCCCAAAGGCTCCCATCTGTTTCTTGACGTCAGTTGGATCTACATCATAGAAAATGGTCATCACTATTTGACCCAACTCTTCTCTGCACTTCATGATCTCCACCAACTCATTCAGGCACCAGGATGAAGAAGCGTAGTTCCTAGAAAGCAAGACGATTGCGATCCTTGATCCTTTGATAGCTTCTATGAGCTCAGGACCAATTGACTTGCCCCTCTCGATATCGTTATCGATGTATGGATCGATTCCTTTCCCTCTTAACTCTTTAAGGATGTGGGTAAGAAATGTTTTTCGGACATCTTCCCCGTGGAAACTCAGGAAGACATGGTGTTTCCAAGTTCTTGACAAAGACGATGGAGGAACTGATGAAGAAGATGAGGGAGAATCTACTTGTTCGCTATTTTGTTGGAATCTGAGTTTTCTGAAAAGCGTGGAAATGGAAAAAGAAGAATTCATTAGTAAGAAGAGAGGATCTAGATCTAGAAGATGATGGAAAGGATGATAAGCTCATAAGTCTATTCGAAGAAAGAGAACATTCTTATCAAAGGATTAACAAAAATTGTATAGAACTATATTGCATACTGAGCGTTGACTGACTTTGTTGGTGAGTCTTCATTTTAAAAGGAAAAACAAAAATTGTNAAAAAACTCAAAAAAAAAAAAAAAAAAAAAAAAAAAAAAAAAAAAATTGAACAAAGGGGAATAGTTTAGAAAAAATGTAATTTTGTTTTACAATTTGAACAATGGGTAAATTTTTACTTTTTGCATCACAGTAAGGCAGTAACTTAATTGGATTATTTGCAAGAATAGACTGCTGAGAAAATCGTGTGTTACCTCAAGAGGTTAAGTTTTGCAATGATCAACGTCGCTACTCCTGGTCGTATCTCTCCGAAGATTGGCGTAATGATGAAATAAAGGAATACGAATTCTGAAATGTTGAAAAGCTTCGTAGATGTTTTGGAACAAATGATCAGACTTCAACATATATGATGAATGTTATCTCACAACTCACAAGTCACAAGTCACAAGTCAGATGATATGTTAACGTAAACAACATTAAAACTAAGAGTATATGTATAGTGTACATTTATATTTATCCCTCGTTTAAACTTGTTCCAATTATACACAGAAAAAACTAAAACATTTTGTGAATTACACGAGGAAGAATCCAAATCCCATAAGACTGTACAATATAACAGAAGATCACTTCCATCAGAAGATATCATCAACTGCTACAGCTGATGAAGGCCGCTCATGCTCATCTTCCTTTTCCATCTCCAATTCCGGTTCGAATTCCGTCAAATCCGTATCTGCAAGTTTCTTCAAATCAATAATCGATAACTCGTCTAGTCTTCTTACCACCAGCTCAGCTGCACCAAGTTCATAAATCGGGTGTTTACTAGCAACAGCCACACATTTCATCCTCCCATCATGAGCAGCTTCTATGGTCTGATTTGAGTTTCCAAACACAATGCAACGTTCCGGTATAAAATCAAGAAGCTGTGCTGCGTAAATGAACATCTCAGGATCCGGTTTACCTCTGTAAACATCTTCAGACGCAACTATCACACTGAAGAACTTCCGTATACCTACAGATCCAACAGCATTCTCTAATGTCTCCCGAGGACGAGTTGATACCAAAGCCATTGGGATCTTATTATTCAACAAGACATTCACAAACTCCTGTGACCCGTCTCTTAGTCTATACACACCTCCATGTAAAGCTTTAAAGATCTCTTCTTTACGCTTAGCCATCCTTCTCACTTGAACAGGATCTCTCGACCAACACAGAACCTCTGAAATCGCCTGCTCGTTTTTCATCCCTTCGACACGTCTGAGCATAAAAGCTGGAGGAGGAGACTTGCCTTCTTCCTGAGCTAAAGTCAGCCATGACTTGTTATCAAGATCAGGATTATCTTCAATCAACACTCCTTCCCACTCAAATATCGCACCTAACCAACCACAACCCATACGTTCTTGCCTAAGTAAAGGATTATGCAATGAAGGCTTATCAGCTTTGTTCTCAGGAGGCCATACACTTGATTTATCATCTGCACCAGAATCAAGATAGTTCCAAGTTTTTGGTAACCTCTCGTCTTTCTTCTTCTTATACGCAGGCATCTCTTTCGTCAGTTCCATTGCAACAGCCCTGATCGGTAACACAGACAACATTCGACTCTTTTTCACAGGAAACCGAACTACGTTCTGTGATCTCTGAGTTTTCGATTCGTTCTTAACCGAAACCCTCACAATCGAAGGTCTATGACCAACCAAAGACACAGCTCCAATAGCATCCACCATGATTAACAGAATCAAGAAACTCTAATTCAATTCCAAATCTCTACCAACCTATGATTATCAAACCCCAAAACCTGTGAGAAAGCTGTAAGAGACCTTAATCAAAGATAGAATCCAAGAATCCAAAAACAGCTTTCCCACCGCTAGAGAACACAAACCCTAATTCAATCACTTACCCAAAGTATCCATTTAGGAAAGAGAGAAACTTTAGAAGTAAGAAACCCTAAAAGATTAAAACTTTAGAAGACCCAGATGAAGAAACTTGAAGATCTGATCTATGTACACAAACGCAAGAAACCCAAGATCAAATCCGAAAATTTTAAAAGAGGGAATTTTCGATTGAAACCAGTAAAATGGAAACAACCGAGAGAGATGAATAAAAACCAAATCTTTTTTATTTTTTTTTCCTTGAATTGAAGGTTTTAATTGTGATTCTCTTTGTATTTCAATATATTTAATATTTTTTCTTGAATTTTATGTTTTGTTTATGTGGTATATAATAATTCACACATAATCCAGATATTTCTCATTTTTAATTTTGACGGTGTGGAAGGTATCCACGTGGCATTAATCGGAGGTGTCTACGAGAAAGTTTATTCTACGCTGGAAAATAGCGGTACAAGAGAGGAGATTACTGTTTTGCCACGTCTCTTCAAACTTTTAAGTCACGTGTCTTTTAACGCAACACGTATCAGTTTTTTTTACAATGCCGAGTCTAGGCCCAGTGTCGGTCAGGCCCATTTAGAAACTATACAACTCGATTTTAAAATTTTAGAGAGTAGAGAGATTCTCAAATGTCATTGGTACATGCAAAAACTCAAATTTGATAGGAATAAAAAGTTTAGTCGAGTTAGAATTCATCAACGCTTTACTTTATAAACATTTTCATTTACAACTTTAAAACACACTAGTCCTTCTTCGTAACGAAAAAGACGATATTGCAACGCTTTCCTTTATAAACATTTTCATTTACAATTTTAAACACACCAATCATTTTTCAAAAAAATAGAAAAAGAGAATATTGCAAAGTGCAAGTGTCTATGAATGTAACCAAGGTGGTGAAGCGATTTAAGTCCTATTAAAATCATTCGTATGAACCATTTCACAGTTGCTATGGACAATCCCTTATGATTTCTTTTAAACTCAGCATAAAGAGTCTCAGCTGTTGCATACTCCATGAAGAGCCTATAGACGTTATTTTTTTCATCAGTCTTGTGTATTGATTCTCCCATACACTGCACAATTCTAATTGCGACTCTGAGACAAGATATCACCTTAACATTGTGGTTTGCAACAGAGAAAACTCATAAACTTTTATGTTCTTAATTTTCGTTTTACTTATGTTGCAACAAAAAGAGCAAATCAATGTGAAATCTAATCCAATTTACAATAGGAATCATGATAATTGGACCACAATTTTATTAATAAATTTTGAAAATTTTGGAGTAATCACTCACTACAAACACGACTCATTAGTTATTATTTTTTATTGACAACATGCATTATGCATATCAAATATATATAGTGGCACAACAAAAAAATTAACACAAATCAGTAGACTATGTTATGGTCCAAATTAAATTTGTGTGATAGAAGTACCAACCTTCAACTTTTTCCTTCCGAATTTGAGGAAGTCATCTACATAAGTTATCATGTTTCGAGTCTGATCATATCAGTGTACATATATGCAACATGTTCTCTTCCATTGTCATATCTGATTTTACCACAAGAAAATTAAAAAAAAAAAATACTCCCTCCGTTTCAAAATATAGGATGTTTTGGAGAAGTATGTTGTTTCATAATATAGGATGCTTTCAAATTTCAATATAACTTTTACACTACAAGAAAATAATTTTATTAAGACGAAATATTTAGTCACAATAAAAAGAATTTAGTCACAATATAAATATTGTTACTAATTTGTGACGATTTTTGAATGGTTGCAATACAATGGTCACAAATTTTTATTTGTAACAAAAAAGTCACAAGAGTTGCAACGAATATATTAGTAACCATTTTGTCATCAATAATTACGATACAAAAAAGTAACAAAACTGTCTCAATTACAGACTAATAAAACGTCTTTAAATCGTCACAATTCGTGTTTAAAATAACGTTTTAATTATGTATCTTGTTATTACAAAACTATAGTCTCAAATGGTCACAAATGATAATTAAAATTTTGTCGCAAAATTTTAACAAATACTAAAAAATTATGATATTTTGTGACTATCATAATGTCCAATCTTATCATAAGAAATTAGTTTCAAATGGTCACAAGTTATTACTAAGAAATTCATTGCATATGATAAAAATTACAACAAAAATTTAATCTCAAAACAATATTATTTTTTAAAATTGATAATCATACAATTTTTTATAATCATAAACATTAGATATACATTATAAGCTATCTTTACTCATACAAAAAAAAAATCACAAATTCGACCAGGTGCACATATTCGACCATAACTTTCATATAATTCCTATGGAAACGATCTCAGGCTCTCTGGAAAGGTAAGACTCAGATCTTTCCAACGACGGGTAGATCATTTTCTGATTCAATTTGTAGCAGTGGGAAACGATTTCACAAGATGATTGATGTTAATTTGCGGATCTGCGCAGAATAGGTTTGAGAAAATATGTATAACTTTTAATCTATAAAACATGTTACAAAATCCTTT
The DNA here is from genome assembly GCF_000633955.1 of Camelina sativa. Lineage (NCBI taxonomy): Eukaryota > Viridiplantae > Streptophyta > Magnoliopsida > Brassicales > Brassicaceae > Camelina > Camelina sativa. The sequence continues at coordinate 6,396,492 of NC_025686.1, forward strand.
GGGGAAAACTTACATCTATGGGTTGTAAGATCCGTTTACCCCTTGTTTTCCACCATCTTCTAGGACATGTAAGATCTGTCCTTAATCTCAATTGTGGCTCCTTGTTCTCTTTCTCTCAAAGGGTTTACTCTCTCTCTCTCTAGGTTTAGGAGGCACGAAATTATAAAGAAGAAAACCCTAATCATCTCTTAAATAAGTCTTGTTAAATTAAGGTTAGACACTTAGCTTAATGGGCTTTGTATAAATGACATAACAATTTATACTATTTTATGACTAATATTTATTCATTTTAATGTCACAAACTGTGACTTGTATATCTGTTATAAGTTTATAACAATTTGCAACAACATATTGGTCACAATGTAGTCATAAGAGTGACAATTAATATTATCGTAGCATATTCGTCACTAATTGTGATAAACTTTTGTTACTGATTTTTCCGTCATAATATAGTGACGAAAATACTATGAACTTGTGACAAATAAATTTAGTCATAATATCGTATTTAAAATGTCACAAATTTGTGACGAAATTTTTTTGTCTAAAAAATACGTCACAATAGAACTATTTTCTTGTAGTGTTTAGATTAGTTTAGTATTTTATATTATGCAGTATTGATTGGTTAAACTTGTTAAAAATAAAGACTTTTTAATCTGCGTGCTTTGCTTAAAACATCCTATATTTTGAAACGGAGGGAGTACTATTCATGAATGTTCCCAATGTTCTAAGGAAATAAATTTATTATAGTTACCTCTTTTCTATGTGATTGACTGATGATAAGTAATAAACCATATGAAGATGGTGCTGTCACCATAAACCAAAGCAAAAAAAAAAATTAAAATTGATCTCGATCCACACATGATAACTTCTAATCCGGTAACTCTAGCTTAAGCTGAAATATAAAAACATAAATCCATACTAGTACTTTTAAAGTATAGTTTTGAAATAAAACATCATTTTCAGAAAAAATACAATTTACGTCATTGCTTATATCCATATCCAAACAACTTTACAATCATTTATCTTTGTTATCTATATAACCAAACACAATTAAAAGATAATTAAAAATATATAACTGGTCGCTTGAAATCAAGGTTAAGCGGTTGGTACGAGAAAACTCTGTCCTTGGGTGGAAAAGAGATTTTGCTTAAATTGGTGGCAATAGCGTTGCCGGAATATACTATGTCATGTTTTCGCTTAACAAAACATCAATGTAAATAGATCACAAACGCCATGGCTGATTTTTGGTGGAATGAATGTGAGGATAAAAATAAGATGCATCGAGTATCGTGGGAAAAGATGTGTAAAGCCATATCACAGGGAGGTCTTGGTTTTAGAGATATTGGTAAATTCAACCAAGCTTTGCTGGCTAAGCTGGCTTGGCGCCTACTGGATGCGCCGCACTCTCTGTTGTCTCAAGTTTGCAAAGATTGGTACTATGCGAATACAAACCTCTTGGAGGCTAGTTAAGGCTCCAGACCGTCATATGTTTGGCGGAGTATTATCTTTGGAAGAGAATTACTTGAAAAGGGTTCTGAAGTCGATTGGTGATGGGTCCAAACGAGTGTATGGTTGGATAAATGGGTGTTTGATGAAGTTCCACGAAGACCTTACAAAAAAGAAAGAACAATAGACCTCAACCTTAATGTCTCCTCTCTTAACGTCACTGGGGGAGTGGAATATGCAACTACTAACTAAGTTGTTTCCCCCGTGTGATGTGATAAGAATCAGGTCCTTTCCTCCGGAGCCTGGATTGCAAGATAGACGAATATGGGCTTACACGCAAGATGGTAGATACTCTGTGAAGAGTGGGAACTGGCTATTGGCTCAGTCTACGGAGACATTGGTTCCTAAAACAGTAGCTACAAAAAGTTTGAATGCGCTTAAGGAACAAATATGGGAGTTGAAGATAATGCCTAAGATTAAAATGTTTTTTGGAGGGTATTGTCTGGTGAAGAGCTGTTTCACTCGAGGGATGCATTCCGGCCGGCGGTTAACCGTATTGCATGGGAGTTGAAATGTGTTTTATGGTGCTTACAGGGATTACATGTCTTACATGTTGATTCATATGAGTTGTGGACACACTGTGGTGCAACAGTTTTTGTCGTGGAGAGTCCATCTGAGTGGCCAAAGTATTGCTCGATTATAGTCAAGATCCACAGGGTATTGCTGAGCATGGAGAAAGTTATGTTCCATGTTTCCACTCCCAAAGCTAATAGTGTGGCTAGAGACATCGCGTGCAGTGTTACTCGGGACGGTAGGTTCACAACGTACTTAGCTCTGGGTGGTCCGGCGTGGCTCCATGACCGATTAGAGTTTGATCGTCGAGACTGAGGGCCTCCTTTGGTTTATATCCTTGTCTTTAGCTTTTTTTTTTTCTCATAAGTGTTACCATTTTATTGATGTCACAAAAGACAAACATTACAGACCCAGTAATACAGGGCACGACAAAGACCCAAACATGGGCACGGCATAGACCCAACCAAGGGCACGGCATAAACTTATACAGAGCCGGCAAAGATCAATAGATCATAATCTTTCCGGACACAAAGCCGGCGAGTTTAAGGAAACCTCCCGGAACCAAAACCTAATTAACAAAAACGAATTTCCGAAAATCAGGATACAACCTTACAAACATAAAAACTATGAATACTATCACTTTGCTTCTCTCTTCTTCAATTTACTGGTTAATTCCAAGATCGGAAGTTGAGTTAAAGATCTCCGGACACCTGACGCGTCTGAATTGAACTTCTGGTCTTGTAGTCCTCGCTTGATAATTTAGAGACTTCGAAAATTAGAGATCTTGATCTACCTAAGAATGGCACGACGAAACCTCAGTAGAGGGAATTGAAACCGCCAAAAGTTTCCTGCCGGTGATGACGATATGTAATCGACTAGATCCGGTATGACGGAGTCAAGAAACATCAGATCTCACCCAGATCTGGATGTTGGTTCGAGTGGAGGAAGCTTGTAAGAAGCTGCCCTTACCTTAACACCAACCACAAAATCTACTATGGATGGCGGTGGGTTGATCGGTTGAAGGCCAAGAGAATCACCAATGAATCTTCGAAAAAGAAACTTAGCAACAATTTCATAGTCTAGAAACGAAATAAAACAAAAGCATTAAAAAACTAACGGAAGATCAACGTTGGTGCTAGAGGAGCCACCAAACGTTAATCTCCGGCCAAAAAACAACGACTCCTTGAACTGCTTCTTGAGAAGAGAGAAGGGAGAAAACTTAAAAAAAGAAAAAAAAAAAATCCTTGTCTTTAGCTTAAAGCGTATGGTTTGTTGTTTAGTTTTTTCTTTTGTTAAACATTATATTTTGACCTATTTGAAGACGATAAAAAGAAAACCATCAATGAATTAAATATATGGGTTAAATTAATATGTAGCCCCGGATAAGAAAAGAATTAAGTCTGTACCATCAATGAATTAAATCTAAATATTAGTTTTATTTTGACACGTTTTGTTTTTTTTACCGTAAACCCCCTACATACCTAATTGATATTGTGTCGAGCCTATAGAGGCATAAACAATATCTAAAACAATATCTTACTTGATATCTAATAAAATCTCTAAAATCTAATGTTGCAGATAGTGGAGCATTTAATGCACCGAGCAAGTAAATCTTCCACCGCCTGGCACATAGGGAGGAGCAAGATTTTGTTAAAAAAAAGATTGTAGTAGATATTATTTTATTTGTTGGGATACCATAAGTATTCGGCTGGCTATTTATTACCGCCATAGCTGTTTGGTTACTAAAACAAAGTGGAAGGGTAAGACACAAAGGATATTTCGAGGTTAGTGAAGATAAACACCCTGAGAATTAAAGTGTAAGATGGGTATTTACTGCAAGAAATCTATGTTTTTGTCGTGTACACCTTTATTTCGATTAAATATGGTAACATATAACTACGAAAGATCGTCGATAACTAGTTTACTCCAAATATGCTGTTACAGGTGACTGCTAACGATGATTGTACGACTGGTTCTAGGCGAGTGGAAGAGAGATGGGCATGGCAATTACGAGCACGTAGCCGCTCCCAAAGGTTACTACTTAGCTGTCCGGCTCCGCGAAACCGACAAATTTGAAAAGGTTGTCAGTTCTGTTAAAGAACGAATGGATCTACGGGCAGAGGACAAGATCGAGTTAACGTACCAGTGGCCGCAATGGATGATGGGGCCTGACTGGAAACGCGCCGACCCAATACAGATCCAGAATGATTAAGACACGACTCTATTCATGGCGATAAGAGCAGATCTGGAGGAAGTACATCTACGCGTGAAGGTTATCAAAGCAGGAAAGAAAAAAGACGACCCGACTAACCGGAACCAGTTAGACGTGGGGCCATATACGGCAAGAGAGATATCGGATATGTATTGGAATACCGCGGAAGCGAGAGCGGTATGGGACACCGCGTTACTTAATGTGTTAACGCGTAACGGTTTAAGTAACACAACTTCTGGCGGTACGACAACAAGGTCTACGGATGTTAACCTAAACAGCAGAGAGTCACACTATGTATTTGGAAAGCCGTCCGTCCCTCCTTACCAAGGGATACGGATAATCATGGAGCAACCACCGCCGAAGGAATTGGAGGATCTGGAACGGGCGCCAAATCAAAGGGAAAAGAGAAGATGGTTGGATATGATCCCAATGATACTGCAGATTTCGAGGCGTTTCGCAAGCACTACCAATCGGAGATGTGGCAAGAAATAAACGCTCCGCAGTTCAGTGTCNCGCCAAATCAAAGGGAAAAGAGAAGATGGTTGGATATGATCCCAATGATACTGTGGATTTCGAGGCATTTCGCAAGCACTACCAGTCGGAGATGTGGAGAGAAATAAACGCTCCGCAGTTCAGTGTCGACGGTGTACCATTGGGGACAGTTGAACAGACAGCAGCTAGAAATAGGACGGCAAGGGCGCTGCAATTTGGAGTCCCGGTGCAACCTTCTACATTTGAAGATAACCGCTTATGTCTTAGCCTATCAGGTGGTGTTGAAGTAGCTGCTAACCCGCCAGTTATCCTGTCAGTGTCATCGACAAGCTCTACAGATGCTACGCCAACGACGCCGACCACGCAACCTACAAGCGAAACATTCTCATCTGAGGAGCTGGATGACGACACAGGTAATGCATGTCCCGCGAATATTCTGAATTACACTTCCAAAACCTGTGAATCTTACTAACAAAGTTATCTCAAAACAGATGATGAAACAATGGCAGAAAATTCCCTTGGTGGGGGGNNNNGGGGGGGGGGGTACACCTCGGTATAGCCCCTGCGTCTGCTACACATGGTGCCTTACTTGGGAATGCCAATGAGTGTGTGACCGGTGGCCGCATGGGTATAAGCGTAGTTCCGAGTTGTGAGTTCGAGAACAGTAGCAGGTCTCTGGTGGCAATTTGAGACAATCCAGTACCGACTGTGTTGCGTGACAGTGACGCACCCCCATATTTTGATGATCCTGGTGAAGAAGGTAGGAAAATCAATATCACCACGGATATATTATTAATTTGTATACTAGTTACCCGATATCATGCGTACTAACACATAATAACATTGATAAATCATAATCGGCAAACTTCGTTTTTAATTGCTAAAGATGTTACTAGATATCATTCGTACTAACATATAATATATCTGTGTTGTGGCTAATGTGTAGATCTGCTAAACAGGGCTCTAAAAGACGCTGATTACGAAGGGGACGAGATATTCGTGGGTAGGATTTTCAAAAACAAGAAAGACTGTACCATCAAAATGGCTATCCACGCAATACGTCGGAAATTCCATTTTGTCACTTCGAAATCGTGCACGATGAAAGTGTTGGCTGTCTGTGTAAGTCACACCTGTCAATGGCGAGTGTTTGCGCATAAAATGGATGACAGCAACCGATTTGAGATTAGAAGCATTACTCTACAACACACTTGCAGTGTCGACGCAAGAGGAGACTTTCACAAACAAGCAACAACTGCGGTTATTGGAAGTCTGATGAAGACACGGTATGCTGGCGTTGGTAGGGGACCACGGCCAAATGAACTCCGTCACATACTTCGTCAAGAGTTCAGCCTAAACGTGTCTTATTGGAAGGCATGGAGAGCGAGGGAATAGCGATGGACAATGCCATGAGATCAGCCATAGGAAGCTTTGCATTGGTTCAGCCATATTTCAAGCTGCTCTTACAGACAAATCCAAACTCAAGAGTTGCCCTCAAAACGGAATTAGATAGCAATGGAGTTGATCGGTTTAAGTATCTCTTCCTTTCACTGCACACATCAATCCAAGGATACGCATACATGAGAAAGGTAATCGTCATAGACGGTACGCACCTACGAGGCAGATATGGAGGCTGTCTCATTGCTGCAAGTGCTCAGGATGCAAACTTTCAGGTGTTCCCTCTTGCGTTTGCAATAGTTAACAGTGAGAACGATGACGCGTGGACGTGGTTCTTACAGAAGCTAACGGACGTCGTGCCAGACGAAGCAGACCTGGTATTTGTGTCGGACAGGCACTCTTCGATATACACAAGTATACATAAGGTACATTCTGATCCTGGTACTAATATTAGAGTTAAACAGTATTGGTGTTATGAGATAACCTATGTATCTGTTCTAATCCTGAAAATACTAAAAAGTTAATGCATAAATCCGTCGCAGTGGCATGTCCACCTATGTCATATGATTAAAATAATATAGTGATCTTAACAAATATGATGTTACTTATGATGCTATCATAGTTGGTAGCTGTTCACAATATTTTTATTGTGTAACATTTTTTTTACGTCACTATCTTGATAGGTGTATCCAATGTCATCGCATGCGGCGTGCATGGTCCACCTAAAGAGGAACATCATTGCGATTTTCAAGTCAGAGGCTTTGGGCGCATTGGTGTCAAGCGCAGCGAGAGCTTACAGACTAGCTGATTTCAACAAACTCTTTGCAGAGATCAACGCAATGAACAGCAAGTGTGCAGACTACCTAACTGGCATCGGTTTCGAGCACTGGTCGCGATCACACTATGTGGGGGAACGTTTCAACGTAATGACAAGCAACATAGCTGAGTCCTTAAACAATGTGTTGACTATGGCACGTGATTACCCCGTTATTTCGATCCTTGAGACCATCCGAACCACATTAGTAACTTGGTTTTCCATTCGGCGTGAAGCAGGACAACAGGAGGAGAACATATTGCCCCCCAAGGTAAATGAAATGGTAATTGAGAACTTTGAAAAGGGAGCAGGTTATATGGTTTATAAAATAGGCGACGGCATCTATGAGGTGAGGGGTAAAGACGAATCAGCATACGCAGTTCATTTGTGGGAGAGGACATGCACTTGCAGGGAATTTCAGTTATTAACGATCCCCTGCAGTCATGCAATTGCTGCAGCTATTCACGCAGGGGTGAGAGTTGACACTTTGGTGGGGGTTAAGCACACAGTCCCAAATCTCCGTTTGGCATACAAAGCCCTCATAATGCGAGTGCCTGATATTGGGAACCTAACACCTTCACCCGGAGACGTTGGGGGAGGGAAACTTGGTCCACCATTTGTTCGAAGACCACCAGGACGCCCGCGCAAGTCACGTATATTTTCAAAGGGCGAGTTCAAGGTAAGTTAAAAGATAGTAAATAACTTTTCAATTTTCTAATAGAAGCCTCACCCGATAACGACAATATTTGCAGCGCACTTCACGCAAGCGGTGCACACGATGCCGTACACTGGGGCATAACCGTGCGACTTGCCGCAATCCTTTACCGGTAACCATTGTAGTCACCCTTGACACCCGTGTCGTTAATTCACATTGTTCTAATATTAGTAACGTTTTATGCAGGAGCTGTAAGTCTTACAAAAGGCGAATGTTTTTTGGCAGTGAAGAAGCATGATGAATAATCCATGGTCCTTGTACGTCAAAGTAAGCGGGGGAGCAGGTAGATTTCATTTTCAGATGTTGACAGAAGAAATCTAACTGCAACAGTCCATAAGGGAGCCGGCTAGCATTAGAGACAATTTTTATTGTATATATCGTAACTCTAACTGCAAATGTATAATTATCAAGAAGAGGGCAACCTCATCCATGTGTGGAAAAAACAATGTAATGACCATGGCACCTAAATGAATATAAGCATGCTTAATTAGTGATTTTCTTGTTGGGTACACCAAATGGTAAGAATGATATCAACTGTTAAGCCAGTTAGCGTATGAAGAGTTAATATATGGAGAGTGCTAAAAGTAAAGAGAAGTCAAATATATAGCTGCTAAGCAGTTATTTATCGGATCAATAAAAGTATTCGATAACTCATATGGTATGGCGCGACCATTGTAGAATTGTTATCAGTTAACAATGTGATATGAAAGATGCATATATGGGCGTTAAACTGATAACGACCATATGTAGCTGCTAAGTAATTATTTATCGGATCAATAAAAGTATCCGATAACTCATATGGTATGTACTACTTTATGGCGCGACCATTGTAGAATTGTTATCATTAAACAGTGTGATATGAAAGATGCATATGTGGGCGTTAAACTGATAACAATTCTTTCAAATGTGATATCAAATGATATCATAATGAAAGCAAACTAACACAAAATAACAGGCTAACATATGTACCACAGTAATATTGGATAAATTAAAGAAAAAGGGAGATTTGCAAAGTGTTTGAGAAATAGAGGAAAAAGGTTTAGTACATAACAGAGTTAAATCTTTAATTCTTGATAAGACTAAAGTTAACCAGTAAAAAATCTTGATACCAACGTAAACTCATAAAGATAATAGTAAAACTACTTAATGCCGAATAAAATGATGGCAGATACGAGTTTCTTGGTCTCGGTTACCAAGTCCCCAACATCAAATGCAGCACATTCTTCAATACCGTCTGCAGCATGGGCATGGATGAAAAAGATAGAAAGGATCCCAGCGTCGTTTGGTGAGATTGCCTGAGGGATGACATGGGACCTTTCTACTGCATATGAGGTAATAGGTACCTGCGCCATACTCGAGTCCAATTCGGCCTATTTAAATAGGAAAGGAAGCATTACCGCTAGAGGTTGGAGTTCACCAATGATAGCTGAATCGTTCTGCATGGATTTGGACGTTGGGATCAAGGACAATTATTTTACGGCATTTTAGATCAACACACAGTGCCACCCAATGAGTTTTGTTAAAATTGAAAGGCATGTAGAGATAATCAGCTTGTGCAAACAGCTCTACACGCTCAGAATCACCATGACCTACCACCGCCTCAAGTAATGGTTTTGGAAAGTTGAAATCCTCAGTATTTTTACACTTGCAAAACTTTGGATAAAGTCTCGACAGGCTAGAAACAAACTTCGAGTCAAGGACGTCCACCCGAAGCTTCACACCGTCAACCTCATCAACCCTCAACAGATGGCGGCTGAACTTGATAAGACCGTCCATTATCTAATAAGAGACATATTATCAAGTTAATACACATGGCGCTAAAATTCTTCAAAAGCAAAGACACGAATAAATTAAACATTACCTTCTGCACCATCGGTTTCTTCCTATCAATTAACTCCGCGATTTCTTTAGTCCCGATATAGAAATCTCCACCAAGGCATATAGAACTGAAAGAGTTATGATAGAAGGCAAAATAATTTTTAAGAATATTATTAGCAGCTACAAGAGATAAGAAATCTTTGAAAAGTAAGTAAAAAGTTACAGGTCAAACCTTGTCGTGTTCCGCTTCTTCATAGAATTTTGGAAACGTTCCTCCGGGTCCGGCAATGTAGCGGCCTTCGGCAAGTTTGGCGAGGGATGGCCTACCAGGTACTTGGTTTTCTTGTCAAAATGATAGCGCTTGTCCAGCCTGGTCGACATCGTCCTAATCCGCTTTGTCCTCTGAACCCCCACCGGCTGTACACATACAACACCCTCTTTCACACCCTCTGCATTTTTTTTCCTTCCCATCCCTAACGGGTGAGGCTTGGGCCTACAACGTTTTATTTGTGTAAAGTCACGAGATTTACAGGAATTATCATAGAAATAACATACGCGCTTTCATACGAAATATCAAGTAACGTAGGGGCTATAAACTTACATCAGCTATACCATCATCCGTGTCAGCCACGACGCCAGCGACGACACCAACCACTTCATGTTGGCCACCATGTGTAGGTGCATCCGGAAAAACCTAATACCAATGATAAAGGTTAAGGCATTAGTTATACAAACGCAACTAATGGTTTGAATACAATATTAATGGTATTCAATATCAGATATAACAACTATATTAAAATATATTGCGGTAACTCTATATTTATGAACAACTAGCTTAAACAAATTGGCGTCCACCTCGTCATGTTGACCGTCTGGTAAGATGTCAGATCCAACCTGATCCAGAAACAAATGAGTTCAGCTAAGGCTGACGATAATATATCATGTATTCAAGGATTGCATATTCCAAGCTATAGCTAAAGTTAACAATTAACAGATATATATTTCCTATATCCGGTAAAATGCAGTTTGGTATGGTAACGAACGATATTGATAGCGTCGTACCTGCGGGTTTGGGCACTCAGGTAAGGACTCGCAGTCACCCAACTGCACAAATTAGATGGGGTATGAGATACTTATACTTCTATCAGATAACATGCAGTTTCACGCACTAACCAAGATAGTCGTCATCTAACAAAGCTTTCTAAAATTTGTTTCAACGGCGTAATTAGCAAGGTCGGGGTAATATAGAACAAAAATACAAGTCTATAACTAGGAGGAATGAAAGAAAACTAACCACGCCATTGATGTCGTCTACATTTGCGTCTGAATCAACCTAAAATACAAAAATATAAGTTATCAGCTAGTTCTCATATAACAAATATATGTAAACTTTATCTATAGCTAGGAGGAATAGATATATAACAAAGAAAACTAACCACGCCGTTGAGGTCGTCTACAATTGCGTCTGAATCAACCTAATATACAAAAATATAAGTTATCAGCTAGTTATCATGTAACATATATATCTAAACTTAATCTATATCTAGAAGGAATACAAGTCTATAGCTAGGAAGAATAAAAGAAAACTAACCACGGCGTTGAGGTCTTCTACAGATGCGTCTGAATCCTACGATACAAAAAAACAAGTTATCAGATAGTTATCATGTAACAAATATATGTAAACTTTATCTAACAAACAAGATCGTGATAATATAGAACTGAAAATACAAGCCTATAGCTTGGAAGAAGTAGAGAAAACTAACCACACCGTCGGATCCGTCCACAGACTCAACCTAATATACAAAAAATATAAGTTATCAGAATGTATCACCTCGTCCATATACAAAGTTAAATAACATTACATACCTGGTCAACGTCCTCCTGGGCACCAGGGACCGCGCCGTCCAGGGTAAAAGATCGTCTTCGTTAGCAAATCAGTTACAGAGTTAACTTATTATTTATCAGTTACTTCAGTTATATAGTTTTTTGTTTGTCAGGTAAAGCCTAAATTCAAATTTGCTTATTTATCAGTTACGGAGTTAACTTCTTATTTATCAGATACTTAGGTTAATAGCTTCAGGAGATACCGCGCAAGACGGAGCGGTTACGGCAACATCATCCCTCTATACATCATAGCCAAAATAAGAAACAGCATCAGGAATAGAAAAGAAGACCAAACATAACACATAGAAAAAAGGACGTTACCAGTGAAACAGGTCTGCCGCTGCCACCTTGGTCCCCAGGATGCTCCGCCTGACTATAATAAGCAGCTACCTCAGCAACAGACGTGTTAACGGAGTCATACGCCAACTCAAATTCTGCTACAGAATTGTTCACGTTGTTTTTTGGCGTGATGCCCACCGTGGGGGGCCGGAACCCGACGTCCTCAGCGTTGCCGTTATCTTTAGACGCAACAACACCAGATTGAGGCATCCTTGACTCTTTGTTTACCTCATCTTCCCCATCATCCGCAACAATGGTTGCATTTTTTCTAAACCAGCCAATAACACCGTCGATTATTCTGCCCTCCATCCTCGCAAGCTTCTCGTCGAGTAAGCGAGATATCGAGTTAATCTCTACATTCCCTGGCTGTGAGGCCGCAAGCTTCTCGTCAAGTAGCCGAGATATCGAGTTAATATCAACATTCCCTGGCTGTGAGGCGTCTGCGTTGTTGGATGCCGACTGATTTTGCGGATTCAAAGGAACACCTCTCCCATGCTGAACCCCTCTTTGGGCACGCGGTGCTTTGCCCCTTATCTCCTTCCTATTTTTTTTGGGGGCGATCTCAACGTCCGCAGGAATGCAGCCTCCCCGGAACATATCATTAGAGAATTTGTATCCTTCTTCAACCAGCCTCACCATATTATCAACCTTGGGATCTTCTTCATCATCAGACCATGACAAATCTTCCCAACCAGCATTCACTACAGCCTCTGGTAAGATAATGAGATCCACATGAGCCTGGTAAACACACACATACATAGATTATGTTAGCAGCTAAGAATAATGATAACAAACATGTTTGTTATCAGCTCACAAAAATAGCAGAGACTACGAAGTTGGCAGTCAACATTTTTGGTAAGGAGAAATGGTAGAGACAATTATCCGGTAACTACCTTATATTGAGTTAGTTAGACACGATACTATAGTTACCAAACAATGTTGCAAAACATATAACCGTCTGATCATATAATTATCTAAATGTTTAAGACCCGATCAAGCCAACAATGGGGTTTCTGAGACAAAGGGAAAAGATGGAAGACTAACTACTTATAAGAACTACCAATTTAATTGTTATCCGCTAACGCTATGTTTATATACAGTTAGCATATAAACCATCCGTTAGTCTGTGTTGGCGATGGAAACCCGCTAATCCAACATCTGATAGCTAATCATCAAAAAATTAATAGAAAAGACTACATATACAATGGTGGATGCAAACTAACTACGCATTTGTATCAATTTCTTTGGCGTTCCCAAGCATGAATGGTACAGCCTGACGTCTAGGGTGTTCATCCTCTTCCTCTGATTCCGAAAACACTGAATCCTCTACTGCAGACCCCTCTTGGATCGAAGGCGCTGCTTGCAAGACAACAAGCTGGAGAGCATATAGTAGACCCTGGACAGACACAGACGTCGTTGCAAGCTGAAGTATGTCTCTCTCTTTGATCGATGTCATCATCATCTCAAACAACTTCCTCCCCCACGGATATGAAGTAAATCCTTCGAGGTTCTGTGACATTTCAGCATGTTCTTTAACAATCTTCGGATGGTGCGATGTAAGCAGCAAGAAACCATCGACAAGTGCGAGGTATGCAAATCGAAGCCTCATATCGGTGTCCATGACTGTTTTCTTCTTGAGCATGTATATAACTCTATCGACAGTGACATCGTCCTCAAGACCAAAGAGGGTGCTATAAAATGGGATTTTTATTCTGGCGGTACCTTTCCTCTTTTTCTTCTGAACGGCAGGAAACTTACCGCATCGCAAACCGGTAACCAGTTTAAACTCACGCAGGGAGAAACGAATAGGAATGCCCGCAAAAACAACCCAGATCTCGTTTAATTTGGATACGGACAACTGTCTCCCCAGTAGAAACAATCCAAAAGTCGCCGACCAACTTGGTCTGTTGGGGAAATCGAACAGACATCCGAGGGGGGATTCTCTTATTGTCTGTATCTCTTCCGGATCCAGTGCATCCATGATAGCGAAGAGGGTTTTGAACTTGAAGTAAACATTAGCCCTTTCCCCCAATGGTTCTTCTCCATGCGCAATCAACCGGTCTGGTAATCCGACAGTCTCCATCTACGAAAAAGGAAAAAAAATGTCGGATTAGAAACGCCAACTTGTTAGACACCGAAAGATTGAATCCGAAAGCTTTACTTATCAATAAAAATGGGATTGTACTGTTCCGGCGTCTCGTCAACTGGTCTCTCTAACGCCGGTTTCTAATCGATAGTAAGATAAGGACTACAGTAGGTGTTTTTTAGGTTAAATTGGATAATCTCCTTCGTTATGTAAGGAAAGAAGACGACGATTGGAGTTTTGGGACTGCAAGCGACGTTTATTGTTTTTTTTCTTGTAAATAACGAAGGGTGTACGAACACAATCCCCAACATATCTAAAAAAAGACTTAAGTCTTCTGACAGCCCGTATCTAAGAAGTAAAATAAAATCTTTTCATATATCTCATATATCTGCACATGCACGAATAGTAGGGGCAAAAATGTGAAGAATAAATACACAGTGCAATGCTACAGTGTCTTTTTTTGTGTCAGTTAATTATCAAATTTTCGGATGGTACAGATTGCAATTTCCCTAAATACATCGACATACTTGACCACATAAATCTTATTTTAGATTTTATTTCATAGAAAGAATAAGATATAATTTTTATACATGTGTTAGACTGTTAGACAATATTTTTAGAAAATTTAGTTATCCATCAGAAATTAAGGATAATAATATAAGCTAATTCAATTTTATTAAAAATTAAATTATTGGACTTTAGAGGCTTTACTAATTAAGAATAATAATATAAGCTAATCCTACTAGTAAAGCCTCTAAAGTCCAATAATTTATCAACTAGTCATTATAAATAGGCTGATAGGCAGACGCAGAGGAACCCATTCTCTTGTTGCCTCAATCTGAAAGTAATAAAAAAAAAAAAAAACATTAAATACAAAAAATCCAATTTTTGTATAAATTTACTAATTTTTTATTTTCCGATTTCTCGAAGAAGAAAACGATGGTGTTGTCTCGGCGATTCGCTCAAGTGTCGAGTGACGAAGACGACGATGTACCGATCACTAGGGCTAAGGGAAGGAACTCGACGAGTCCTGAGCAGATTTTGGGGAAACGGAAGAAGCGTAAGACGGTGAAGCTCTACGAAGAGATAGAAGAGAAGGAATCGGAGAGGAAGAGGAAGAGAAAGGGGAAGAAAGGGGATGATTATGATGAGGATATGGTGACGGAGGAGGAGGAGGAAGAAACGCCTCCGGAGGCTGAAGAAGAGGAGGAAGAAGAAGAAGAAGAGAAGCCTGATGATGCGAGTCCGGTTGGTGATTCAGTTAAGGTTACGGGTAAAGGAAAAGGGAAAAGAACTCATTTTTTGCAATTTGAGTATGATGGCAACAAATATGATGTGGTGAGTTGTTGCGTTTTATCTCTAGGGTTTTCTGATTTTGATGGAGGTTAGATGAATTTTGGGTTTTAGATTGCTTTGATCGAGTTGAGCTTGTGGGATTTGTTTTACATGTTCTGATCCAATTTTATAGACTTGGGATTGAGGGTTCGTTGAGATTTTTTTTGCTAATTGAGTCTGTTTTGCTTGCTGTTGTTACATTGTTGTGGACATTGAAATCTAGGGTTTTAAGGAATTTTGATGTCTGTATGACATTAGAATGTGTTAGTCGCTTTGGGTTTACTAGGTTTCACGGCTATTGCTTATGAAGAATCTAAGATGGTGTAGAGTGTCAGCAATAGCTGCTCTGTATATACTACTTGAACAGGAACTTTTGATCTTATACGCTCATGGTTGTTGTCATTTGCTGGGTACTCATCGATGAGTCAGAATGTTTCTCTCTCGTTTTTGGAGTTGAGGCTTCTAGTTTCTGACTGCACAGTGCCTAGAGACTTTGGAAGCTTTTCTTTTACTTTAGGATCGTATGTATGTTTTTCATTAAATGTACATATAGTGTCTGGTTGACTTAATGCTTGAGAACTTAGAGACATTTGCTTCTAGTCTCTCTTACACTCTCTTTTTGTGTAGGAGGATCCGGTGCTGTTGGTTCCTGAGGATAAAAGTCAAAAACCATATGTTGCAATTATTAAGGTACTGGTGTGCTAGAATTTGTGTTCGCTTTTTTAGTTTTTGTTGTATCATCCACATGGAAATAAAGGCTTGCTTCTTTGACAGGATATTACGCAAACTAAAGATGGAAGCATGATGATTCTGGGACAGTGGTTTTATCGCCCAGAAGAGGCAGAGAAAAAGGGTGGTGGAAACTGGCAATCGAGTGATACAAGAGAACTGTTCTACAGTTTCCATCGTGATGAAGTGCCAGCAGAATCTGTGATGCACAGATGTGTTGTTTATTTTGTCCCGGCCCATAAACAACTTCCGAAACGCAAAAATAACCCTGGATTTATTGTCCGGAAGGTCTATGATACTGTTGAAAAGAAGCTGTGGAAGCTGACTGACAAAGACTATGAAGACTCTAAACAACATGAAATCGACCTTCTTGTCCAAAAGACGATGTCGCAATTGGGTGATCTTCCGGACCTTGAATCTGAGGAAATTTTTGTTGACCAGGAGAATATGTTGAAGGCGAAAAGATCTTTCCGGAAAGCTAACATAAGTCCTGTTGATGTTAGAAGGGAGGAAGACGCCTCTCTAAAGGCTGAAACTCCTGGAAGTGGTGCGGGTATATCATCAGAGCATTATGCTATCTTAGAGAAGTTTGATTCACTAACAGGTGATGCTCATCGTGACAAGTGTTTGGGAAAGCTTCTGGAGGCAGTCCAACACATATGTTATAGTCCTGAGAACAAACCAGTCGGCGACGACGCAAAGATGGGTTCAAATGGATCCCATCTTGAACATGATGAGAAAGATACAAAGCCTGAAAATGGAAAGGTATTAACTAAACGTTTCAATCATTTTGATCACCCTAAATATTCTCCCTCTTCATACAGTCACCTTTCACATTCTTTCCTACCAAATTTGACCAAATTACATTTTAAGAATTCAGTAATGCTGGAATAACTCTTTTGTTTAAACTGATTGGCAGGATGAGAAATTTCTCTGGCCAGATGCTGCTGTTCCTCCAGTGTGTGCTCTTGAGAATGCTTCTCATGCGTCTCTTGCATCGGATTATCAGAAATACAACCAAAAGATGAGGACACTGGTTTTCAATCTCAAGGTTAGAATCTGCATTCATGCCATTTCATTACTTTTTCTCTCCCAACTGACCGTACTGGAATATTTGTACATGTATGCTCCTTATTCATGAAAGTTGATATATGAATTTAATGTGACATTCTTAAACATGGTAAAATTTCAATACATAATGAATGGTTGATTGCTGGACTTCTCATTCGAACAGTAATATGTTTGTTCATATTTGAGACTTTGTGGAGGTACTCAATTTGCATTAAACATCATTCTTGCGTTTCTTCTAAGTATTTAATAAATTTTAAATTGTTTTGTCTGCAGAACACCGCACTGCTGGCTAGACGACTGCTCAATGGCGAGTTAGAGCCTGCAAAGATTTTGAACATGTCACCCACTGAGTTAAAGGTTAGAGACTTTTTATGTTACATATATACACACATATTATCTCCCCATTTTGTCTTCAGCTGCCTTCCATAATTTCACTGGCATAGATTTCATTTCAGATCTCTTCTGAATGTTGTTACTCTGTTCCATAGTAAGAAAGTAGTGAGTATATCTTACATGTCAAAATGAGTAAAAAGTGAGTTTTTCTGGGATGCAGGAGGGTCTAACTGCTGACGAAACAACAAAGAAGGAGCCTGATGAGGCGGATCGCATGCAGGTCTTTTATTTTTCTGAAAATTTAGTTTTCAAATTGGTTAGCTGGATTTCAGTTAGGAATTGTCTATGACTATCATGTGTTTGTTCNAAGTGGTGCGGGTATATCATCAGAGCATTATGCTATCTTAGAGAAGTTTGATTCACTAACAGGTGATGCTCATCGTGACAAGTGTTTGGGAAAGCTTCTGGAGGCAGTCCAACACATATGTTATAGTCCTGAGAACAAACCAGTCGGCGACGACGCAAAGATGGGTTCAAATGGATCCCATCTTGAACATGATGAGAAAGATACAAAGCCTGAAAATGGAAAGGTATTAACTAAACGTTTCAATCATTTTGATCACCCTAAATATTCTCCCTCTTCATACAGTCACCTTTCACATTCTTTCCTACCAAATTTGACCAAATTACATTTTAAGAATTCAGTAATGCTGGAATAACTCTTTTGTTTAAACTGATTGGCAGGATGAGAAATTTCTCTGGCCAGATGCTGCTGTTCCTCCAGTGTGTGCTCTTGAGAATGCTTCTCATGCGTCTCTTGCATCGGATTATCAGAAATACAACCAAAAGATGAGGACACTGGTTTTCAATCTCAAGGTTAGAATCTGCATTCATGCCATTTCATTACTTTTTCTCTCCCAACTGACCGTACTGGAATATTTGTACATGTATGCTCCTTATTCATGAAAGTTGATATATGAATTTAATGTGACATTCTTAAACATGGTAAAATTTCAATACATAATGAATGGTTGATTGCTGGACTTCTCATTCGAACAGTAATATGTTTGTTCATATTTGAGACTTTGTGGAGGTACTCAATTTGCATTAAACATCATTCTTGCGTTTCTTCTAAGTATTTAATAAATTTTAAATTGTTTTGTCTGCAGAACACCGCACTGCTGGCTAGACGACTGCTCAATGGCGAGTTAGAGCCTGCAAAGATTTTGAACATGTCACCCACTGAGTTAAAGGTTAGAGACTTTTTATGTTACATATATACACACATATTATCTCCCCATTTTGTCTTCAGCTGCCTTCCATAATTTCACTGGCATAGATTTCATTTCAGATCTCTTCTGAATGTTGTTACTCTGTTCCATAGTAAGAAAGTAGTGAGTATATCTTACATGTCAAAATGAGTAAAAAGTGAGTTTTTCTGGGATGCAGGAGGGTCTAACTGCTGACGAAACAACAAAGAAGGAGCCTGATGAGGCGGATCGCATGCAGGTCTTTTATTTTTCTGAAAATTTAGTTTTCAAATTGGTTAGCTGGATTTCAGTTAGGAATTGTCTATGACTATCATGTGTTTGTTCCGGATACAGATGACTGATGCAAGATGCTCGAGATGCAATCAATTGACAGTGGGCCTGCGGGATATTATCCAAGCTGGGCATGGAGATCGCTATCAGGTTCTTATCCTTTTCCATATTACGCAGTCTATCCTTGGATAAAATACAATTTGCCAAACCTAAAGATGGTAGTTTGTTGTATATAAGCCAGGGGCATCATATACCATGATCTTCTTCTCTTACTGTACAATTCCATGTACCCTAATAATCACATTCTGCTGCTGTTTTGCATCTAGCTGGAGTGTGTTGACTGTGGCTATTCTTGGTACGCCTCAAGGGATGAGGTTTCAACTCTGACAATAGGCATAGAAAAACCTGCCCAAGGCACAGAGAAGGAGGATACTGAGAAGAATTTGACCAGTCCTCGTGAAACTGAGAAACCAAAAGACGAAGCCTTGAAGACCAATGACTCAAATGCTGACAACAATCCAGAAGCCTCCAAGAAACCAGAGTAAAGCTGTTCCAACTTTTAATCGTATGTTTAGAGTTTCAGATGTGAATTCGAACTGGGTTTCACTTTTAACAGTTGGTTAACCGTATAGATAAGTCGGATAAAGCTTTTATTATGACAAGAAAACTAAGACATTGGTTATGGGCATATATCAATTGTCAGTTAGCTTTATTTTCCTGTACTTTTTTTCAACAGTTGTCTATCTTATCGCTCGGTAACTGTCATTTTGTCTTCGTCGACAATCGTTTCTTTATGTTTGTCGACCATGCTCTTTGCCTTTGTTGACGATCGTTTCTTTATGTTTGTCGACCATACATAATTCGATGCGGTTGGAACATGGCCAAGTAGGGAAGTACATGGATAGAGAGTCGCAACTTAGAGGCACAAGACACAATGCCCATAATTCTCTTTTGCTCAAAGTGCCGTACTTATACCATGACTGTCCCAATACGACTGTAACTATATAACACCATTTACTTCACCGTTATTATCCTCTTGCCTCTCCTACTTTAAACAAAATATGCGCATTTTCAAAAGTATCAACCTATTGACAAATGCGAGACTGAGTTTTTGAGTATCTATCCTTTGTTGAAAACTTTGGTCTAAACACATCATTCTTCCCTCGCCATTGTGTTTATCAGCAACCTCCAATCTTGCATCCGTCCGAGAGTACAGAGCATGTTCCACCGCATTAAGCTGGTACCCACGGTGTCGACGTCGCCGATGAGCCCACGCGTCGGCTAAAGAACACTGCCTACTAATTCCCATATCAATAACTCCTCTTTCGCCGACCAACTCCATAAGTTGACCCATGTCCGACCACCTATCAAACCAGAAAGATGTGCTCTCCCCATTACCCACTTCTACCTTGCAGAGATCGTTAGCAACTCCCCTGTATTTAAGAAGCTTTTTCCAAATCCATGAACCGACACGTGTTTTACCCTTAACTGACCAAAAAGAAGCCTCCTTCATCAAGTTCGAATGAACCCATTGTACCCACAAAGAGTGACCTTTCGAAACTACCCGCCAAATCAACTTCAGACAGCTAACCACATTGGCTTCATGAAGAGATCTCAAACCGAGGCCCCCTCTGCTTTGGGTTTACATACTGCCTTTCACGAGACTTTAGCCTTTATAGGGTTCATGTCTGACCCCGACCAAAGGAAACCCGCACACATCGCATCAATAGCCTCCAAACAATGTTTTGGAAGAAAGAAAGCACCAAGCCAAAAGTTACACACACTCCAAATAACAGAGGAAATCAGATTGAAACGGCCTGCAAAAGATAGATGACATGCTGTCCAAGACCCGATACGCTTCCGAATTTGCTCAAGCAAAGGAGAACAATATGTAGAGGTAAGCTGCTTAGTGACCAGCGGCAAACCTAAATATCGAACCGGTAAGCATCCCACTGCAAACGGAAGGCTATCTACTAGAGGAGCCGAAACTCCAGCCAAATAAGTTGTGGACTTCTCCATACTAATCTTTAGCCCTGAGAACTTAGCAAACTCCTCAAAAACATCAATAATCCTTCAGATAGAACGCCTCTTACCATCCGTAAGTACCATGAGATCATCCGCAAAACTTTAATGAGTGAGACCGAGATGTTGACACCGTGGGTGATAACCAAATTAGGGCTCACCAGAAGCCTTGTCCAGCATCTTAGATAGGAAATCCATGCAAATGACAAAGAGATACGTCAAAATAGAACAGCCTTGACGAAGACCTCTAGAGCTTCTAAAGAAACCGACAAGTTCATTGTTCACTTGAATGAAAAAAGAAGCTGTAGATAGAAACGACCACTGAACCGAATCAAACGCTTTGGAGATGTCAATCTTAATAGCACACCAACTAGAAATGGATTCCTTGTGGTAATCCTTAACCAATTCTGTTGCTAACAACACATTTTCAATCAACAAATGATCCTGGACAGATGTCGACTGGTTGGTGGATATGAAGTTTGGAAGCACTCACTTCAATCTATTGGCTAAAACTTTGGAGCTCACCTTATAAAGCACATTACAACAGGAAATAGGCTTATAATCCTTCATTTGCCTTGCTTCCAGGGATTTGGAGATGAGCGCAAGAATGGTTGTGTTAATGCCTTTGGGCAGAAATCCTTTTGCAAAGAAAGACTGAACTGCTACAACAAACTCCCTTCCAAGTAACGGCCATGTAGCTTTATAGAACTCCACCGTATATCCGTCTGGGCCAGGAGACTTATCACACGGCATAGAGAACAAGAACTTCTTAATTTCGTCACCCGAGACTTCCCTGACAAGAGCTTGAGAATATGCATTTGAGCAACGGTACGACAAAAAACTCTCCAGAAGTTCCACCGTTGCACCCTCAAAATCACTCAGGATGGCCTGCAAAAATTCTCTGAAGTGTCTTTCAGCCTCTACTTTAATGTCATCAACGGTCACAACCACATGGCCATCTAAGCATTGTATTTCCCGTATACTGTTATGCATTTCCCGCACTCTAGCAGCTTTATGAAACGTTTTGTTATTTCTATCCCCCACCTGTAACCAATGCAGCTTCGACTTCTGCTTGAGATACTTTTCCTCCAAACCAGCCAAGAAATCTCATCTCCTATAGGCCTCGTGTTCCTCCTTCATGGCCTGTGGTGAAAGTTGCTGCAAATTGGATTGTTGCTTTTGACACAATGTTTGGAAGGCTACCTTTGTCTTTCGAACAAGATTCCCCATTCTCAGCTTTGCCAGGCTCCTTAGTCTAGGTTTTAGTCCTTTCAACTTCTTTGAAAACCGAAATAGAGTGGAGGTAGATAAAAACAAAGGTTCTTGATGTGATCATGAAACCATCCAAGAAGATCCTTGAGTCTTGCTCAACACGAACGAAGTCAAAGATCAACTCTTCCGGCCAAAATATTATTTCGGATACATTCTTACCTCATCTAGAGCATATCATAAGGTGTAATCAGTCCATTCAGAGTTTAGATGAAGGAGTTATTCATTTTAAAAATCAGGTGAATCTAATTCTACACTTGAAGAGTTTTAGGTCCAATTGGTTTAGGAGCTTCCAGAATTATGTTTGGCAACCATGAGCTGTTTCTACTAAGCCCAAGGTAAAGAATCATTCAACCCATGTTGTTTCTCATCAGAAAATTGGACCAAGGAGTCAAAGAGAGAGAGAAGATCAAGGAAACACTTAATGGGTCAAATCAAGAGCTTCTGGCCCAAGAAAGCATGAGAAATTCTATTGGGGATGTTGTCTATCAAATCCAGTCAATTTTCAGCCTAATACAAGCCCAAGAAAGCCCAAAATAATCACTTTATTTTGTGGTCAAAGAGGAGTGACAAAAATGGAGTTCAACACACCTTGGAAATGACATCTCTGGAAGGACACCTTGGGAAGGAAAAGTTCAAGTGTTGGGTCTCCATTCAACTATCTATATTCATTGTCTTTTAGTTTCAAGAATAATCAATACTTGGCTTTCTTACCAAGTTTCTTATCCCTATATAAACTCATGTAATCTCATTTGAGAATAATCAATCAGTTTCTTTTTTCATTTTATGAGTCTATATCTTTGTTCTTTGTCTAAAACACTTCTTTGTTTCTTGGTGTGTAATATCCACGCAACAGCCTCCTCTTGCTGGACTAGTGTGTCATATCTAGCAGCGATTGGAGTTGGGAATATCAGCAGTCTTCCGCAACTGCTGTGTGACCCCTCAATCCATCAAATCTCCCTTGTTACACCTTGCACCTTGGCGAGTTTCTATCCTTTCTAATTCGGCTGAGTGATCCTCGAATTTGGGCGTATCAGTTCTGTTTCATTCCAGTAGTCACTCATTAGTGGCAAGAACTCCTCCATTTCTGTCAAAACATTAACAAATTTGAAAGGTCGCCGTTTTTCAATAGGACGAGCTTCACCATGAACCATAAGCCGACTAGGCAGGTGGTCAGAGCAGCCCCGTGCAGCGAAAACAGTATAGCTTTGTGGGAAAACACTATCCCAAGCTGCATTTACCATCACCCGATCCAATTTCTTGAGGATCAAATCATCTTCACTTTTGTTACACCACGTAAACAGAGGACCATGGGAAGTTATATCTACTAACGAACAAGAATTTACCACTGCTTGAAAGTCCCGCATCCCCGCTGTAGTCAATGGACTATCATCAACCCGAGAATGTTCTACCATATCCAGAGTTTCATTGAAATCCCCTAATAATACCCAAGGCTTATTGCGAAATAAGGGGGATGCATAATGATCCCGAGTCTCCTGCCACAACACATTCCTTGCTTCCACCGTATGTAAAGCATACACAAAGAGCAAAAAAAAAAATCCTCTTCTTGATTTTCCAACTTCACCGAACACGTAATGATCTGCTCACTTTTGAAAAAAGGATCACATTGTCTCTCCAGAGCACCCAAATGCGCCTTCGACTACTATGCTCATAATTTGTCAAAACCGACCAGTTTGGAAACAACTTCTTTCCCAACCTCGACGCATTCCCTTCTTTAACCCTAGTCTCCAACAGACAACCGAACTGAAATTTACTCTTCTCCACCCGCTCTTTGATAACAGAATGTTTAGACGTCTTATTTAAACCACGAACATTTCATGAGAACCCTGACATTAATGTTTCGATGAGGCATTCCTACCCCAATTTCTAGGCTAGTCCCTAGTCACAAGAGCAGGAAGGGTATTTTTATGAGCCGTTTTATTGACTATCTATATATACATTTTGAAGTACATTTTGGGTTTTACCCTTTTATTTGTACTTATTTACAAAGTTAATCCTTACAAAATTTCGAAAAGTAGCATTACTTCAGATTTTGTTTCCTAAATATTTTATATAGCATTCCAACTTAAAATATACTGCAAAATCAATATGAAAATATAAATTATGAGATATTTAACCACACTTTTTTTTTTGTGTATTGAAGATATTCCATTTCTGAATCCTTTGCAAACAAAGAAAACACAACAATTTGATTCCTATTTTGTTTTCCAAAACCTGTGAGCTTTGATTCTTAACTTAAGAAGAATTTCAATTCACATTTATTTAAATATTATAATTAATATATATAAATTAAATAAAATTTTAAAATATTATGAATGTGTAAAATTTAAAAAAAAATACTATATAATATGGTTATACAGTAGATGGGTTATAAAGAGGACATGTTGGAATTAATAAAATATCATTAAATTTGTGCTAACACGGGTTAAATCCTCATTTTATTATTTGTCAACACTATTAATATTAGAATATTTGACATATAAAGATTAAGTTGATTTAACTATGATTGTGTAAAATAATTAAATCATTAGGAAAAATGTGACTTAATCATAGCATATAAATGACTAACTATGTATTTAGATCTCTTATTTTTTTGCTATAATAATTTATATTAACATTTTTGAAGTACATTTTGTGTTATACCCTTTTAGTTATAGTTATTTTTAAAAAATTATTTACAATCTTAATCCTTAGGAAATTTCCCAAAATAACGATAACATCATATTTTGTTTACTTAATATTTTATATTCCATTCCTAACACAATACTGCAATCAATATTTTATGGAAACAGAAACTATAATATATTAATGACACTTTCTATTATTTTTTGAATTCTTTGCTTCTATTCTATGGAAACAGAAAATTATAATATTTTATGGAAACATAAACTATAATATATCACGTGACGGGTTATATAGCAGGACGGATTTGAGTTGATATAAATATAAATTAAAATATTATTAATTCTGTGTTCATCATGTTATTATATTATTAACACCATCAATATTAGAAGATTAAAAAATTTAATTTAATTAATTAAATTACGATTATGTAAAAAACAATATCATGCAATATACCACGAATTAACCCTAAAATTAACAGTCTAAATACAATTATACGATCTCTAACACTAAACAAAATCAACAAATAATTATAACTTAAAATTTAAAAGTTTTAGTTTAATAAAAAATTGTTCCGCGGATGAAAATCTAGTATTATTAACAATAGAACATATTTATATAATTTTTTTTCCAAAGCCTCTAAATCTATGAGCACGGCACTGAGCTTATGTTGTATATTTTAGTAATCTATAATTAATTTATATATAGTATAATTTTTTGACAGCACAATTGATTTATACTGAATCTTGAGAAAAATGATACTTACCCATTAAAAAAAAAATTAGGTACAACCATAACTCGATAGCTAGCTCATTTGGATATTTTATAGCCTTTTAAATCTTTAATTATATTATACATAGGTGGCTTTTAAAATAGTATTTCTCCTGTGAAATGACCTTAGTGCAGTGGCAGAAGATAAGTCCATTTGTAGAAGGCATTATCATATCTGGGATCGAATCTCGGCTCCTACGAATGTAAAAATTTGGTTAATGGGTCGGTCAGTTGTGGTCATGGTTGAAAAAAAAGAAATAGTATATCTCCTTATAGCATAGTCAATTATTTGTGTCTTTAACTAATAAACCAATAAAAAAAACTAATTTAATTGCTGTAGGATGATCCACTAAGTGCAGCTTTGAGATTAAACGAAGACTTTTTAGTAGAGAGAGAAAGAGACTAGAAAGGAGCCTAGAATTGAGATCTCGGATTCAACGTTTCTTCTTTCTTCTTTCTTCTTTCTTCTTCAATCTTGAAGTATACGACCATCGGAGCATGGAATCTGAGGGAGTGTCCCTACCGTTGATCCACGAGCATGTTATGATGCCTTTGAATAATCTGCGGAAAGGTGATTGTTGTGGGCGGTGCGGATTCACCAGTGGTGGCTATTACTGCAAAAGCTGTGACTTCTTTGTTCACAGAAAATGTGTTGACGAGTCCCCTGAATATATTGAACACTCATCTCATGCGGTTCACCCTCTTAAGCTTCAAACTAAACCACACAAAGACAATATATGTGATTTATGCCAAGAGAGGATCGTAAATCTATGCTACCGTTGCGAGATCTGTGACTTCGATGTGGATCTATTCTGTGCCCAGTACCAGCCACCATGGGTTATTGCTATGTCCGAGCCAGATGGGTTCACCCGTTGCAGGGACAAGGAGCTGTTGAAGTTAGATTGCGTTGCTAATTGTGGTAGGATTATTTGTTATGAGTATTATTGCAAAAAGTGGGGTTTAGCCTTCCATGTGGATTGTTTAAGGAATCGGTCGTCGGTGACAAAAGACCCGTCAGAGGTAAACCACACTTACCATCCCTTACACCCTCTTAAGCTCTACGAAGGTAAACCACCGGAATATTCTGATAGAAAATGTCGTCTTTGCGCAAAAAAGATATACTTTGATAAATTGTTTTATCATTGTTCTTTTTGCAACTTCAGCTTGGATACGGGATGTGTTTTAAAACCACCCCCACAATCTGTTCTTAATTTGAAAGCTCATGCTCACCAACTCATCTTCCGTCCACGACTCGATTCTTTTACATGTAATGCTTGCGGGTTGAGTGGATATCGATGCCCTTACATATGTGTTCAATGTGATTTCATGATACATCAAGACTGTCTTGACCTTCCGTGCGTCATAAACATTAATCGGCATGAACACCGTGTTTCGCGCACTTCTGTTCTTGGTGTAGTCAATTCTGTATGTGGAGTTTGTCACCAGAAGGTGGATTGGACTTGGGGCGGGTATTCTTGTCAAAGGTGTCCTCGCTATGTCGTTCATTCAAAATGTGCTACTAGAAAGGATGTGTGGAATGGGATAGAACTCGAAGGAGTACCTGAAGAGGTGGACGATATAAATCCATATGTGGTAATAGATGACAACACAATCCAACATTTCAGCCACAAAGAGCATTACCTAAGATTCCACGTTAATGGTGTTCTCTGCAAGGAAAACAAGCGATGCCGTGCTTGCACCCATCCCATATGTCTCCAACCCTTCTATGGATGCATTGATTGTGACGATTTCATTCTTCACCAAAACTGCGCTGAATCTCCTACAAGGAAACGACATGTGCTACACAATGAACGGCTTACTTTAGTTACAGGCGTGGCCAATTTCTCTGTGTGTTATGCTTGTCAAAAATTGTGCAATGGTTTTATGTACCAATGTGCGGATAAGAAGTTTGATGTTCTGTGCGGATCAATTTCGGAGCCGTTTTTCCATCCAAGCCATCTCCATCATCCCTTATATTACATTCCATCAGAGGAAGGAAAACAATGCAACGGTTGCGACAACAATTCTTCATCTCTTGTTCTTACGTGCATTGAAAGTGGTTGTGGATTTGTGTTAGGCTTCGATTGTGCCACGTTACCACAAGTGATAAAGCATAGAGTAGATGATCATCCTCTCTCACTATGCTATGGCGAAAAGACAAATGGTAAATACTGGTGTGATATTTGTGAGAAAGAAATGAATCTGGATACGTGGTTCTACACGTGTAAAGATCAACAAGCAAGTATGCATACAAAGTGCGTGCTAGGAGACTTTACTGGGCTCATGCCAAGAAGCACAATCGATTATTATGACATATCATACGAGGTGGTGCTCAATAATAGTGTATCTCGCCCATTTTGCAGGGTGTGTGAGTCTCATTGCATGTACCCTATCAACTTGAAGATGCTTGGAACTACGTATCACATTTGCTCTTTACAATGCGCATATCTTGCAGGATCCAGAAGACTAAAAGCAAACTGAAGATAGATCGTTAAAAGCCAAAAATGAATAAAGTTTGTGAAGCCAAGATAGTTTTAGAATTCACTAAGATAGTATCCGCGCTACGCCGCGGGATTATTTTTTATTTTGTTTTTATTTTAATTATTTTAAAGCTAATTTTTATATTGTTTGCAATAATAATTAAAAAAATCAAACCATGTGTTGATTGATTATCATTTTTAATTTTTTATTTACCTTAAAACATGATTTGTCAACATTAAAAGAAAAGATAATATTTAAATAATAAAAAACTCTAAGATAGCAAAAGGCCAAAACCATACCATATAAACTCATAATGAAATTCAAAGAAACATAATCCGCCTCAAATCCAAACCAAAAAATATTTTATAATCCGTCTCAAACCCAAACCAAAAAATATTTGAACATCCACCTCTGTCGCANTGTCAACATTAAAAGAAAAGATAATATTTAAATAATAAAAAACTTTAAGATAGCAAAAGGCCAAAACCATACCATATAAACTCATAATGAAATTCAAAGAAACATAATCCGCCTCAAATCCAAACCAAAAAATATTTTATAATCCGCCTCAAACCCAAACCAAAAAATATTTGAACATCCACCTCTGTCGCATATTCGAAATCACATCATAACCAATCGGTTCCTAGTAACCACGACGATCACGTATCTCACGTCACTAATGAGATGAAAAGTTTTCAGACTCATTAGTCATTATTATCAATTTATTTGGAATTGGAAATTTTCACATAAACTACTATATTTGATTACTCTTCTACTATTCATAATATATATACATTTTTACAATAACAATAAATTTTTATAGGTTTTAGTAGCATATCACACTTTCAAATCCTTCATTTTCAATAATAGTATAATACTATGAGAAAGTAATGAAAATATTTTCGAGTAAAAATCAAATATGATTCAAAAAAAAGTCAAAACTCAAAAGTGCAACGATGACAAAAATAAAATATTCAGTTGTACTTTTCTATGCCACTGAAAACAGTTACGATTATTGATTAGCATCTTCGTTAATGAGCAAGACATAACTCAATATTTATGGACTTTTCGAAGATGCGTGTTTGTCTTCTCTCGAACTCAAGACCTCAGATAGCCACTGTAGGATCTTGCTGTCTTGTAAGCGTCATCTGCGATGGGAAGCTCTATGTGGCCAATGCGGGGGACTCACGGGCAGTGCTAGGACAAGTCATGAGGGTGACTGGTGAGGCTCACGCCACTCAGCTCTCGGCCGAACACAACGCATCTATAGAGTCAGTGCGACGGGAACTTCAGGCCCTACATCCTTGATCATTCCGATATTGTGCTTCTCAAACATAACGTCTGGCGAGTCAAAGGCATCATTCAGGTACTCTATAAGATATATAAGATATATCTCTTATATATCTTACAATTAAACTCTTGTCTTGTCTATCTGAACTATTAATCTATCATCACGAATCCCTAACAAAGAAAAAACAAACAGATCCCTAACAAGAAACAATTCAGTGAACAACGAACTATGTTTCGTAATTTTATCTATCTATTAATCTATTTGAAACTCAAACTTAGCCAACCTCAGAATCTTCGATGAAGCAATTAGTATAATATAGCAGATCTTCCAATCTCCGATCAGCTTAAGATTAGATATGCAACTTGGCTTCTCTGTCTGAGATAAAATGCTCTCACCGAGATAGATACATACAATTAAAACAAACAGAAATAAACCAATTCGCATAATTCACTGGATTATATACAACAAAAGCACCAATCTTTATAGGTCAAATCAAGTACCTCTCTTGGACCATAGACAGCTGCAATTACTTTGGTATTGCCCATCTCGAAAACAGCAGAACTAAAAACAAAGTTGAAATTTTTGTGTTCATATATAAGTATATCATTGAATCAAACAAAGACAAGGAATCAGCAAACAAAGACAAGGAATAGAGAGATGGGAAAATACCTCATTGAACCGGCGACATCTAATCGAAGATCTTCTGGGTTTAGGTACTTTATTGTTGTGAAATCCACCACAAGCAATCAATCAATCGACTAACGATTGGTAATGGTAGAGAGAGTAGGTCGAAGGTTGGTATGAGGCGACGAAGAACATAAATTTGTATTGATGATTAAACGCAGTGATACAAAG
Source organism: Camelina sativa (assembly GCF_000633955.1). NCBI lineage: Eukaryota > Viridiplantae > Streptophyta > Magnoliopsida > Brassicales > Brassicaceae > Camelina > Camelina sativa. The sequence continues at coordinate 6,426,607 of NC_025686.1, forward strand.
CGTTTTTGATTTGCTTTGTCCACCTAAGGAAGAGAAAAGTTGAGCTGTATTAATTGTTATAATTTGATAGGTTGTTGATTTTTACTGAGGTGTCAACACCTGCTTCAATACAGAAGCTGAGGTGTCAACCTCTGGAAAGAAACATTGTATTTTTATTGTATTGATTAATTTTCCAGTTTAAAGTAATTTCTTTCTATTATTATATAATTCTAGAGATTTTAATGATTTTTTGTTTTTTTTTAATTTGGCAACAATGCCATCTGTTGTTTACTTTTCACCGTTGCAACGATGCCATTCAGTTTTTTCATAAAAAATAAAAAGAGGATTTTTTTTTAAAAAACCCCATTTTAAGTTTTTTTTTTTACAAAAATACAGTTGTTAAGTTTTTTTTTCTTTGCCAAAAAAAATACCATTAACAGATTCCATTTTCTTTCCAAAAGTACCATTCTTTCAATAAGGTTCCTTGATGTAAAAAAAAATCAATGAGGTTCATAAAGCTAAGGGAATATTCAGTGGAATATCTGTATTAACATTTTTTAAGTACATTTTGATTTATGCCTTTTAAGTTTTACTTATTTAATTTTTTTTTACAACATTAACCCCTAAAACAATTCCATAAATAACATTGCAGAGAAACTCAAATACTAAACTTTCTTAAATTGACCAACATTTGTTACCTTTATTGCCATAAAATCTTAACAACATCTATACATTCCGATTTTTCCAAAAACAACTCTACCCATTAAAGTTTTAACCCATTAAATCTCCAAAACTATTTTTATGGATGCTAGAATCTCTCAAATTTAAATGATATACAATAGATTTTCCATAACAAAAGTTTATAATCTCCATAATTATATGAACATTAATAAATTTCCTAAACTGAAAATCCAATTATAAAATGTCACGTTAAATATGTTGAAAACCCCCATATAATTTGGTTTATTTTTTATTTTTTGAAAAATTACCAAAAAATTAAAATTCTATTAATTATCATAAACTATATATATTGACATGGAAAAATTATAAACTATAAAAATATGCTAATTTGGTAAAACAATTAACATAATTAAACTTGATAAAAAAACTTATTTTGATTTTTTTTTTACGCAAAAACTTATTTTGATTTTGGTGAGACGGGTTGGCATTAATCCCATATAGGGAGTTAAGTGGAATTGTTTTTTTTTTCTTAAAACACTTTTAGATGTGTACCAGAAGATAAATATATTACTAGACCACTAGGAAATATCCTGTGCTTAAAGCACGGATCAACATTTTTAAAAAAATTATAATAGAATAATAAAATTTATTGTTATATTTTTTCAATTAAAACCTTGAAAACACTACAAAAATCCTATATTTTGAATACTTAATATATTTAAGCTGTAAAATTTTATATTTTTTTTATTTTTAAGCTGAAAACACTACAAAAATCCTATATATCAAATAGCTGTAAAATTTTATATTTTAAAATTAATAAAACAATAATAAAATAACAAATAAATAGAATATAAATTTTAAATTTTTAAAATTCAAAATATTGTCCCGCGGTGTACCACGGGTTCAATCCTAGTTACAATAGCAATAAACGTGACATTCTTTTCTTCTACTCTTCCTTAACCGATTCCTGCTGGTTCAGTCCTTGTATTTGGTATTGGTTTTCTCACTTCAACCGGTAGACTCCCATCACTTATTACCATGTTTCCACTTCACGTCATGTTTCCTTATTCGTAGGATAGTGTGTGATTTACTTATTTTTCCTTCTTGTATTTATAGACCTTAGCATCTTATGAATGAGTAGACTTGAAATTGGACAAAACAGAGTTTATCTCTTTGGTAACTTGTTCATGTGTTAGACATAACACATCTCTTTGGCTTTGAAGAGGGACCATTCTATCAATACATGTCAAAGGTAAACCACACTGACCATCCCTTACATCCTCTTAAGCTCCACAAAGGTCAACAACTGGAATATTCAGATGGAAAATGTCGTCATTTCACAAGAAAGATTAATGATATATTGTTTTATCATTGTTCTTCTTGTAACTTCAGGTTGGATACCGTATGTCTTTTAAACCCACCTCCACAATCTGTTATGGATTTGAAATTAGTTCATGCTCACCAACTCATCTTTCGCCCAAGACTTGATTCTTTTACATGTACTGCTTGCGGATTGAGTGGAGATCGAAACCCTTATATATGTGTTCAGTGTGATTTCATGATACATCAAGAGTGTCTTTCCCTTCAACGCCTCATTAACATTAATCGGCATGATCATCATGTTTCTCGCACTTTTGTTCTTGGTGTTGTGAATTCTGTAAATGCAGATTCTGGAACAACTCGCTGTGAGAAAAAAGTCGTTGTGCCGAACATAGCGTTGTGCCAATAAAGAAGCTGCATCAGATCACAAACGCCCGAGTTGCTGACATGGATGTGTGAGCTGACGTGGCAAGACATGAGTGGATGTGATGATGTGTCAAGGAAGGCTGCTAACTTGGCATTGAAGATAGAGACAAGATTGTACTTGGAGATATGGAAAATATTCTCTGCGATAAATAAGGAAAGGATAAGCTTGAGCAGCAAGCAATTTCCGTTTGCTTGGACATATGAAGAATATTCTCCGCAACAGTTAAGGAAAGGATAAGGCTGAGAAACAAGCAGTTTCCTTATCCCGTGATACTT
>NC_025686.1:6429512-6430504 GCF_000633955.1 Camelina sativa
GGGTTTAGGTACTTTATTGTTGTGAAATCCACCACAAGCAATCAATCAATCGACTAACGATTGGTAATGGTAGAGAGAGTAGGTCGAAGGTTGGTATGAGGCGACGAAGAACATAAATTTGTATTGATGATTAAACGCAGTGATACAAAGCGTTTTTGATTTGCTTTGTCCACCTAAGGAAGAGAAAAGTTGAGCTGTATTAATTGTTATAATTTGATAGGTTGTTGATTTTTACTGAGGTGTCAACACCTGCTTCAATACAGAAGCTGAGGTGTCAACCTCTGGAAAGAAACATTGTATTTTTATTGTATTGATTAATTTTCCAGTTTAAAGTAATTTCTTTCTATTATTATATAATTCTAGAGATTTTAATGATTTTTTGTTTTTTTTTAATTTGGCAACAATGCCATCTGTTGTTTACTTTTCACCGTTGCAACGATGCCATTCAGTTTTTTCATAAAAAATAAAAAGAGGATTTTTTTTTAAAAAACCCCATTTTAAGTTTTTTTTTTTACAAAAATACAGTTGTTAAGTTTTTTTTTCTTTGCCAAAAAAAATACCATTAACAGATTCCATTTTCTTTCCAAAAGTACCATTCTTTCAATAAGGTTCCTTGATGTAAAAAAAAATCAATGAGGTTCATAAAGCTAAGGGAATATTCAGTGGAATATCTGTATTAACATTTTTTAAGTACATTTTGATTTATGCCTTTTAAGTTTTACTTATTTAATTTTTTTTTACAACATTAACCCCTAAAACAATTCCATAAATAACATTGCAGAGAAACTCAAATACTAAACTTTCTTAAATTGACCAACATTTGTTACCTTTATTGCCATAAAATCTTAACAACATCTATACATTCCGATTTTTCCAAAAACAACTCTACCCATTAAAGTTTTAACCCATTAAATCTCCAAAACTATTTTTATGGATGCTAGAATCTCTCAAATTTAAATGATATACAATAGATTTTCCATAACAAAAGTTTA
>NC_025686.1:6432555-6449157 GCF_000633955.1 Camelina sativa
TGTATCATTGTAAGAGATAAATTTTGTTAATAAAATTGAAGAGAAAAGCGTTGGCTTGGCGCGTTCCAAGTGTAAATCAGTGTGTTGTGTGTCTCTATACCCTTACAATTGGTATCAGAGCGGACGCCTGATAAAAGAATTGTTTATCTTTTCAACAGGTGAGATCTTGAGACAAGGTATGGAGAATCTACAACAGTTCGTTGATGAGAACAATCCANATGTGTGAGCTGACGTGGCAAGACATGAGTGGATGTGATGATGTGTCAAGGAAGGCTGCTAACTTGGCATTGAAGATAGAGACAAGATTGTACTTGGAGATATGGAAAATATTCTCTGCGATAAATAAGGAAAGGATAAGCTTGAGCAGCAAGCAATTTCCGTTTGCTTGGACNTAAAGCCCTGTAAGCTGTGGACGGCTGAGGAGAAGTTAAAGGGAAAACATAACGTTGAAGCATTATCTACTATTTTCTGCTGCTTGCCGATGGATCTGTTCGCGATGGTACAAGAGTATATGTCGGCGAAAGAAGCTTCNGCCACGAGCCAATTTGAGCACTCTAGAATATTGATACAGTTGTAAACTTCGAAGCCACAAAAATAAGGCTTAGAAGGTGTGTTCCCAGTTCTCTGTGACGTTAATTAGGGAGGTGATTAAGTGCACAAAGAATTGTTTTTCTTTCTCTTAGATCTATACTGGTGAGAGTTTAGATAGAGAAGAGAGAGGGTTGGTTTTACTCTCTTAGATCTACACAGGGTGTTGTGTTAGATAGAAAAGAGAGAGTCTCAGATTCATTCTTAGTCGGGATAATCCTATTGGGTAGAATAGGTTGAGTAAGGGCCGAGACAAAATTGTATCATTGTAAGAGATAAATTTTGTTAATAAGATTGAAGAGAAAAGCGTTGGCTTGGCGCGTTCCAAGTGTAAATCAGTGTGTTGTGTGTCTCTATACCCTTACAATTGGTATCAGAGCGGACGCCTGATAAAAGAATTGTTTATCTTTTCAACAGGTGAGATCTTGAGACAAGGTATGGAGAATCTACAACAGTTCGTTGATGAGAACAATCCACTGATGCTTGATGCTGAGCATTATGATGATTGGAAAGCACAAATCAGACAGATGATTCAGAGTCGTGATATGGAAGCCTGGTTCGCTGTTGAAGATGGATGGTCACTTCCAACACTTACGAACATGAGAGGAGAAACTGTAGTAAAGCCCTGTAAGCTGTGGACGGCTGAGGAGAAGTTAAAGGGAAAACATAACGTTGAAGCATTATCTACTATTTTCTGCTGCTTGCCGATGGATCTGTTCGCGATGGTACAAGAGTATATGTCGGCGAAAGAAGCTTCGGATATTTTGGAAGCCTTCTTTGAGGAAACCAGAAGGGTGAAGAAGGAAAAAACTGATGTATCACCATCCTGTCATTTCAACAGTCAACTAAGCTCGCCGTGTCAGGAAGTTGTAGTGCTGAAGAAGGTATATAAGGATAAGAGGTTTGTCAAGGAATTTCTCAGAAGCTTATCACATGGATATCTTTCTCACAAATCTGATGGTAAAGGTGCTCTAAGTTCTGATGAACAGAAGGTTGATCAGTGTGTGAAATTAGTTCAGACAGATGAACTGCAAATGAGAAAGAACGATCAGAAGGCTGAGGAATCATTCACTCTGAAGACTGTAGAAACTCAGACGTCTGTTCAAGGTAATGAGGGAGTACTGATTAAGAAGCAGTTCAGAAGTTTGAAGGGTGTGTAACGTCAGCATCAATCTTCATCATCCAGATCTGATGCAGAGAAAGAATCTCAGAGTTCTGAATATCAAGGTTATGGACACTTCCAATAAGAATGTTCTAGACTTAAAAGAAGAAGCATGTTGAAGTGTTACAACTGTCAAGGTTGTGTTCATACGAAATCTTGTTTGACATGGAGTGATATTGATTCAGCCAAAGAAGATGGTAAGAATCAGAAGTCTGTTTTGAAGCCTAAGGATGATGTGGCTGGCTTATCAGTTGAGAAACAAGTCATCGCTCTGTCTAAGGATCTGATTTTGCAGAAGAAGGAGAATTATGATCTGATGTCTGAGAAGAAAGAGCTGCTCTATAGAGTCTTCACTCTTTGAGAAATTGTTGTCTGAGGAGAAAGTTATTACGTCTCTGTTGAGACAACGTCTTGAGGATCAGCTAAAAGATTAACAAGAGGCTGAGTAAAGGAGCAAAAGATCTGGACAGGCGGCTGGTCACTCACAAGGCTACTATGATTGCAAACTGTGGTATGAAGAACCATGGTAGAAACTCAAGTGGTGACACAAGTGCAGTGAATGGGTCAATAGTGCTGCAAAACAAAGGTGGTGTTGTCAAACGAGCGTCTGACTTCAACCTGCGGAAGACTAAACAGATGATTATTGTGAACAACCTGAGAGGGGAACTGCGTCGTTGTTGGTACTGTGGTGTAATTGGTCATATTAAGGTTGATTGCTACAGATTTAAGAATCGTGTAAGTCAAGTATTAAGCGAGAAGAAGTTCCACAATGTTGGAAGAAGAGGCAATCAAGTATTCATTAAGAAGAATGATATGTATTGTTATAGTGGATCTTCAAGTACCACAATTAACAATGGTTTACACCTCAAATCGATGAAAGAAAAGACAAGATCAGAAGTTGAGACAAGAACATGGAGTGTCGGAGTTCTGAACAAAAGAACATGTCGCTGTTTTTATGCAAGTCAGAGCCTCCACAAAGCTTCCTGTTTCAAGTGTCTGGATTGCACTATACTACTCACGCATCTGAAGGAGTGTCACAAAATGTTCGAAGATACAGGAGAGTAAACATCAAGAAGCGTGACATGAACTGTATGTTTTGCACACTGTTGATGGTCAACAGACTGTTGTATTGAAGAACTATGGTTGTTCAAGGTACATGACTGTGAATCACGGAAGGCTATACAACTTTGAAGAAGGCTCAGCTGACAAGGTCACTTTTGGGGATGAAGTTGTAGGTACAATCAGAGGCGAAGGTGCATCTCGAGGTAAAGACCAGCCCACTATGGAATCTGTCAACCTTGTCGATGGACTAAAAGTCAATCTGATTAGCATCAGTCAGTTGTGTGACAAGGGTTTAAATGTTACCTTCACCAAGGAAAGATGTCAGGTCGTTGATGAGCGCAACAATATTTGAGTCCAAGGTCAGCACTCTGATAATAGCTGTTATATATCGAAGTCGTCCAATCCACAAACAAAAGAGTTCAATCAGCAGTGTTCTATGATGCCTAGAGACATGATCTGAGAAGGAGTGTATTAACTAGCTGTTGTCAAGTGTAAGCTGTAGCACTCAGAAAACTGTGAGAATCACTTCCATCAAGAAGCTGCTGGAAGGATTCAGGAGGGCAGAGTTGTTGTTTCTGCTGCTATTACACAGAGTTGTTCGGATGCAGTTAGTGGCGTTGCATGTCAGAGCTTTGCAAATGGAGTTAAGTTGAAACATGGGCGAAGCTAAAGAGAAGCTGGACAAGTTGGAAAAGTTGTGGAGCACAGGGCACGATGGTCGTACAAAGCTCTAAAGAGAGTTCGCTAGACACAACACATTCACTTCATCACGAGATGATGAAGTATTCATATACTGATGCAAGTATGTCAAAGGTTTGATCAGTGCATATGAGTTACAGAGAAGTGGAGATGAAGCCACATCCATGATCGTAAAGTATCACACATGCGAGCTGCTAATGGGGTTGTCAAGTATTTTAAAGGTATATCCAACATATGGTTGGTGTTGACAAAATGAGCTAGCAGAAACCTGAAGAGATCTCGCTCTCTGAATCATCGTGAAGGATCGAGTGGCTGTTGCCTTCTGAGAAAAAATATGATCTTCAGCTATGCTCAGAAGCTTGTCAAGGTACCTCGTTCAATTTTTAAATATGAGGTTAATGCCTTGGGAACCTGTTTTCATCACCTGATGAGAATCAAACAATTGAGAACATCGTACGGTACATTCTTAGACCTTGATCAATGTTGTGTGATAATCGTTTGTTTGTTAATATTGTTGTAGATCATGTGTCACATACTAAAATTACAATTACAGGATCCTGAATATTAGTTTATTCATAGTATAGTTGTGGAGAAACTGATAAGTAATAGAACATCAGAGTATTGATTTGCGAATTGCTGATTTGTTTATAAAACCATTGGACTTGGATCAAGACATGATTCTGAGAAAAGTCATTGGTGTTTGTGGGATCTAATATGTTATGTGAGTTGTGTTGATCAGATACAGGAACATGCATCAGAACAGGCCATGGAATTCCTAGAATGTATAAAAGAGCAACACTCTGTCTAAACGAAGAATCAGTGGAAAACAGCTGCCTGTCATGCTAATTCATATGGGGAATCTCGTAAAACGTTGTCGTGAAGGAGGAGGTTAAAGAGCTGAGGAGTGGCATTATTATGCATTCCATTCTGAAAGAAGTACCAGTTGTTTGCAATTAAAAAAAAAAATGTGGCTGGTACGTGTGCAACAGAGCCCTGAAGAATAATAACAAAGGAATGCACAAATATCTGCGGTTGAGAAGTCAAGTGATATCGCTGATAGAAATCAGGAGATTCAGCAGAAGATCGTTCATATCATCAAACTGTGAAGATCATTCATGCCTGTTGGATCTAAGCTCTAAGGTAGTGTATCATGAAAAGTCAAAAAAAAAAAGGACTTGATACACTCCTGTCAATGCACTCTCCAAAGGAAATTCCAGCTGCCTACTTCACGTTGATGGTGAACCATGAGAATCAAAGGCATGCCAGAGGGAAAGACTAGCCACTGATCATAGAGTTGTTCTTTGAAGATTCACAAAAGGTTGTGGTAGTTTCTGGTGAAGTCCTGAACAAGTGGTTGGCACACATCACATAACAGATCTCAAGGTATGAAAGCCTCTTACTTTAAGAAGTAAAAATTAATAGAAAATTACTCTTGATGGTCTATTGCTTTTCTGGTTCCCTCACCTCCTGTGATTAACAATGTTTGGATGTCTGAGGTTGTGTATAAAATGCTGAAAAGAAAACAATGTGTTGTAGAATCAATGTTTTGTAGTTAAATTCATATGATTGATTGTTGAAACAAGAGGCTGATTGTAAATATTGTTGATGAGAAGCGTTTGTATGTTTTCAACAAGTGTGTGTTAAGTGTTTTAGGTTTAAGCTCATTTGGTTCAGCTCATAGGAATGATCATGACTCTCTAAGAGGTAAACTCCAGAGAGCAGCAATGGATCAAGGGTCTGATATCTTGAGTGATGGATTGATCATGGAAGTAGGATCAGAGAGCTGCATGTTCATCTAATTATGTCGGTTGTGAAAGTGTTTTAGAGGATTGTTGTTGAGGTTTCATGTGTCTGAAGGCGAATCGAACGACTGATATTGGGTCTCAATCAATGAATGAGTATAATGTCGGTTCGATGATGCAAAGGAATGAAGCAACCTCTGCCAGAGGCTGATGAGTGTTCCTAGACAGAAGATTGTGCTTGCAAGTTGTTATGTGGCTATCATGTCAATACAACACGTGGTCGTTCATTTGAGTTCCATCTTTGATCAAAGTATTTGATGCAGGGGACTGTTACCGGAAGATGGTTTGTGCTACGAGGCAAGTGTCTATGTCCCACCAGCTGCTTGACTTGCGCATTATCGTCTGTTTCACCGATATATTTGCTCCAAATTCTGTTTCACCACGGGTCACTACGTCCAAAGCTAGGGTCTGTTTTATCTTCTACAAGTGAATCTAGAGAAGATGTCATCTTGCGGTTAAGGAAGATTATGTAGAAGTGTGTAGATGCTTCAGTTTCTTGAAGCCTACAGATGGATGAAAAGAGATCAACTCATTCCTGATAATCTGCAGGGGCAACAGATTGCAATGAGACTTTTGGTTTAGGTTTCTACAGGAACAACAGAGATGTGATGCTCTGGTCATCATCGTACATGCATGTTTGGACAATGTTGTGTTAAAGAACAGACGATTGTGTTTGCTCTCAATGATGCTAAATGCAACTGTTGAGTTTCTCAGGAATGTGTTTGCGTTGAAGACTTGCTTAAGAGAAGGTGTATGAGGTTCTTGCACTAATCTGTCAACTGCCAAGGGTTTTGATCAAGACAGTGAATGTTCTCTTCAAAGAACATGGATTTTATGAAGTCTCACTTATGACAGATTCGGGAAGTAGAAAATGCCTTGCTCATCTGTTTATAAGGGCAACACGGTTCTGTGTAGAATCGATCGAAGAAACTGATTTGGATGCAAGGATGAAGGAGATCTACAGTGAAGCAGAGTTTTGAAATAATACACAAGAGACTGTTTTTTCTGGTAAAGCTTGTGTATGGTCACCTCATTACTATGATTCGATCACAGTGCTACTTGCTGTTCGAATTCTCGACTATCAGCGTCCTATAGCCCAACATCCAGTTGTGGTTGCAAGGAGAGTCAAAACGCCTACAAACATGAAGCTGTTCCAATAGGTGAAGAGACTGATCATCAGAGTGCTTAAGGATGCGAAGCACTGTTAGCAGGTAAGTGATTCCCATAACTCAGTGTTTGTTGTGATACATATGTCTGTTTTTGACTTAGTTGATCACTCAAGCTGGGGGAGAATGATTCTGGTTCTGGTTTTTGAGAATGATTTTGGTTTTGATATAATTTTAATCAACGCCTAATGCTAAGGAGTTCTGTACCTGTGGGGGAGAATCCTTGTAGCTACTTGGTTTAGGGGAGAATCATTGTTTATGGGGGAGACTTAATGAATTAATTGGTTGGTTGACTTTAGGTTGTGAATGATTGAGGATATGCCAATTGATTCAGTCTGATTAAGAGAGCTATTAAGAACTTGGTTTCCGCTGCAGTCCACTGGGGTTTCTGATTGATTAGGTTCTTAACCATAGTTCTGTTTGAACAAGCTGTTGATTGATTTTGCTAGATAATGATTGTTGTTTTGTCTAGTTGTTGCTTGTTCTGTTTTTGGCTTGTGTTTGTTGGAGTGTCTTTTCAGGTTGAACCAGAGAGATGCTTGAGTATCAAACTCAGTCAAAAAGGGGGAAATTGTAAATGCAGATTCTGGAACAACTCGCTGTGAGGAACAAGTCATTGTGCCAATCAAGAAGCTGCATCAGATCACAGACACCCGAGTTGCTGACATGGATGTGTGAGCTGACGTGGCAAGACGTGAGTGGATGTGATAAATGTGTCAAGGAAGGCTGCTGACTTGGCATTGAAGATAGAGACAAGATTGTACTTGGAGATATGGAAAATATTCTCTGCGATAAAAAAGGAAAGGATAAGCTTGAGCAGCAAGCAATTTTCGTTTGCTTGGAGATATGAAGAATATTCTCCGCAACAGTTAAGGAAAGGATAAGGCTGGGAAACAAGCAATTTCCTTATCCCGTGATACTTGGAGATTTGCCTTCCAGGGTTTCTCAAGTCGTGTATATATATTCTAGGAGTAGGCCACGAGCCAATTTGAGCACTCTAGAATATTGATACAGTTGTAAACTTCGAAGCCACAAAAATAAGGCTTAGAAGATGTGTTCCCAGTTCTCTGTGACGTTAATCAGGGAGGTGATTAAGTGCACAGAGAATTGTTTTTCTTTCTCTTAGATCTATACTGGTGAGAATTTAGATAGAGAAGAGAGAGGGTTGGTTTTACTCTCTTAGATCTACACAAGGTGTTGTGTTAGATAGAAAAGAGAGAGAGTCTCAGATTCATTCTTAGTCGGGATCAATCCTATTGGGTAGAATAGGTTGAATAAGGGCCGAGACAAAATTGTATCATTGTAAGAGATAAATTTTGTTAATTAGATTGAAGAGAAAAGTGTTGGCTTGGCGCGTTTCAAGTGTAAATCAGTGTGTTGTGTGTCTCTATACCCTAACAAATTCTGCATTTGGAGTTTGTCGAAAAAAGGTGGAATGGACTTGAGGCGAGTATTCTTGTCAGAGGTGTCCTCACTATGTCGTTCATTCCAAATGTGCAACTAGAAAGGATGTGTGGAACGGGAAAGAACTCGAAGGAATACCTGAAGAGACGGAAGATATATATAGAGCCATACATGGTAATAGATGACAACACAATACAACATTTCAGCCACATAGAGCATTACCTAAGATTCGACGTTGATGGTTTTTTCTGCTAAGAAAACAAGCGGTGTGGCGCTCGCACCCATCCCATTTGTCTCCAATCCTTCTATGGCTGTATCGATTGTGATTTCATTCTTCACCAAAACTGTGCTGAATCTCCTAGAAAGAAATGGCATGTGCTACACAATGAACAACTTACTTGATTTACAAGCAAGGTAGATTACTTTCACTGCACTGCTTGTAATAGACTCTCCAATGGTTTCATGTACCAGTGTGGGGATATGAAGTTACATGTACAATTCAGTTCAATTTCTGAACCATTTTTCTATCCAAGCCATCCCCATCATCCTTTATATTACATTCCACCAGTGGGAGAAAGAAAATGCAGTGGTTATGGATTTGTCTTCTGCTTCAATTATATGGGGTCATCTCCTGTGCTTACGTGCATTGAAAGTGGTTGTGGATTTTTCTTATGCTTTCATTGTGCCACTTTACCACAGTGTTTACAACATAGAGTAGACAATCATGCATCATCTCTCACTATGCTACGGGGAAAAGGCAAGTGGCAAATACTGCTGTGACATTTGTGAGAAAGAAACAAACTCGGAAGACATGGTTCTACACTTGTAAAGATCTTCGAGCTAGGTTGTAAAGGTATAGAGGTTACACACACACTTCTGCTTGGAAACGCGCCAAGCCAGCACTTTTATATTTATTCTTAATAAACAAGTTATTGATTACAGGAATAAATATAAGCATTCTCCAATTTTCTATCTAAACTACCCTAGGTATTAGATCTAAGAGAATAACCAAACACTCACCTTCTTAGCTCTTTTTGATAGCCTTGAAGTTTACAATCTCTCACCAAAAGTTCTGAAGTGTTAAAAGAAACCTACGACTAATCCCTCGACCCTTTTTATACTTGGCCTCACAAATCCTAACTATAAGATCTTCATATCTTGGCTTATGGCAATTGCATGTTCGCCAAGGTCTCTCCTTGCTTAATTGTCGAGAAGAATATTCTCCAAATAATTCCTTTCCCGATTCTGTTTTATCTCCATATCCAGCTCGCACCGGCCATAACACGTCAGCCGCTGAGCCGCTCTTTTGTCATGCATCACACGTCTGATCACAGATGCAGAATCCAGTTTCCTCGCAGCTCCTTGTTCCAACAACAGCCTGCTACAGCGACTGCATCTTCATAGTTTGCATACAAAGTGCATGCTGCGAGACTTTGCAAGGCTCATGCCAAGAAGCACAATACTGTATGTCTCGTTCATTTTGCAAAGCGTGTGGGTCCCATTCCATGTACCCTATTGTTGGTATCAGAAACAACAACTAGAAAGATTTGNTTCAGTTCAATTTCTGAACCATTTTTCTATCCAAGCCATCCCCATCATCCTTTATATTACATTCCACCAGTGGGAGAAAGAAAATGCAGTGGTTATGGATTTGTCTTCTGCTTCAATTATATGGGGTCATCTCCTGTGCTTACGTGCATTGAAAGTGGTTGTGGATTTTTCTTATGCTTTCATTGTGCCACTTTACCACAGTGTTTACAACATAGAGTAGACAATCATGCATCATCTCTCACTATGCTACGGGGAAAAGGCAAGTGGCAAATACTGCTGTGACATTTGTGAGAAAGAAACAAACTCGGAAGACATGGTTCTACACTTGTAAAGATCTTCGAGCTAGGTTGTAAAGGTATAGAGGTTACACACACACTTCTGCTTGGAAACGCGCCAAGCCAGCACTTTTATATTTATTCTTAATAAACAAGTTATTGATTACAGGAATAAATATAAGCATTCTCCAATTTTCTATCTAAACTACCCTAGGTATTAGATCTAAGAGAATAACCAAACACTCACCTTCTTAGCTCTTTTTGATAGCCTTGAAGTTTACAATCTCTCACCAAAAGTTCTGAAGTGTTAAAAGAAACCTACGACTAATCCCTCGACCCTTTTTATACTTGGCCTCACAAATCCTAACTATAAGATCTTCATATCTTGGCTTATGGCAATTGCATGTTCGCCAAGGTCTCTCCTTGCTTAATTGTCGAGAAGAATATTCTCCAAATAATTCCTTTCCCGATTCTGTTTTATCTCCATATCCAGCTCGCACCGGCCATAACACGTCAGCCGCTGAGCCGCTCTTTTGTCATGCATCACACGTCTGATCACAGATGCAGAATCCAGTTTCCTCGCAGCTCCTTGTTCCAACAACAGCCTGCTACAGCGACTGCATCTTCATAGTTTGCATACAAAGTGCATGCTGCGAGACTTTGCAAGGCTCATGCCAAGAAGCACAATACTGTATGTCTCGTTCATTTTGCAAAGCGTGTGGGTCCCATTCCATGTACCCTATTGTTGGTATCAGAAACAACAACTAGAAAGATTTGATTAAGAAATAAGATCTGGGCAGACTTTCGGTATAAATCGACAAGAACAATGAAGAACAAACGAACTGGATTTTGTATTGATTTTCTCTGTTGTATTCGTTAAAAATTACATATCCCTTTTTCTTTACATACTTCGAGTATTTAAGCTAAAGCGATTCCAACTTCTCCTGGATCTCCTCCTCAAATCCCGCCTATGATCTTGACCGCGACCTCCGGACCTCATCTTTGGATTGACTCCGCCACATAGCCAAACTCTCTTCCTGGGCCCGTGCCCGGCCCATTTACTGGTACGGCCTCTAGTTTTTAATGGACTTTTCTTTTCTTTGGGCTTGCGACCCGCGAAACCCAACACCAACAATTGTCCCCCAGCCTTTGAACATAATTTTAGAGGTTGAAAAGGCGAATATTGATATGCTCAAATTTACCCTAGAGCTACTCTCTCAAATTAAGAGGTCAATGTAGTATTTAGGGATCAAATCCACAAGAACTCTAGATTCACACAATAGATTTAATAATCTTTTAATTATGCTAAACCAAAATTGTAATTTAAATAGCAATGCAAAAACAGAAAACAAAGGAGTTGTAAATCAATAGGAATAAACGCTAGGCTTAGGGAAATTCTCAGGAAATCATGGAAAATCAGATCAATTAATTAAACAAGCAGGATTCAACAATTAAGCACTGTTCTTGAACTCTAAACACAATTATAAAATAAATCAGTTCTCACTGCAAATATTATCTAAGTTTTAAAACCAGAAAATCAAAATCTCTTTGCAAAATTCAAGTTAAAAACCAGCAATAAAATCAAGTTTAGATAAGTTCACAAAATTACTAAATCAAATCTCTTTGCAAAAAGTAATTTTGCTCACCAAAGGTTTTATCAGGAAAATCAATTATATTCTCATATCAATCAATAATCCTAAGATCTAAATTCAGATGACTAATCAAAGATCTAGCATTAAGAACAATCTATGGTAAAGAACAAGAAAGATAATGAATCCTAAATTAACAGATCTAATAATCCATGAAATCCTTAATCAGAAACCCTAAACCTAACAAGCAGATCTACTCAGACATAATCAATGAAACACAAAACATCTTCTGAATAAATTGCATTAAGAAAAAATATTAAAGAAGAAGTAAAGGAGTTCTGAATCTTCTCTGAAGGAGTATTGATTCTTCTCTCCAAAAGCTCTCTAAAATTTCTCACAGGGTTTTGCTCTCAAAAGTTGCAGGGAAAAATAAACCTTAGGTCTAAACAATGACCATAAAAATCTTATTTATATTCCAACACGTCCAGGGACTATTGATGCAAATATGGAAAACTTTGGGGCAGCTTTGTAAATCTTCAAAACTTGTGAGAAAAACCTCCGATTTCGTCTTTGGCTATGCATCGATCGACACATATGAAACATCGATCGATGCTTACTCTTGATCTGGTCTCCCAACTTCGTAGCTCAGCCTCAATGTTTGATTATACTCCAAATCCTCCTATTTAGCTTCATTATGCTCCCATCCATGCTAAATCCTATAAAGACTCAAAAGACTCTAAAAATACCAAATAGACTCTACAAATAAGACTTATATCATGGCTAAAAACACCTAAAAACCATGATATATCAAATATCCAGAAAATCTTTCGTCGTTTCGGTTTTGCGATCCTTCTCGGGGGAAACATACTGAATCTCGGCTTCCAGGATCTTCGTAATGATTACCCTCTCTCTCCTAAGATCCGACGGTAGAGGTGAACGGTATGGACGGCCGAGATTAAAGAAGCGAGATCCGTGGGATTACGAAAACCAAAACCATTATGACTTATAAGTCATTAGTCACACGTCTCGTCATAACCGCGCACTCATCCACTACTTCAAGGTAATACTTTCTCTTCTCCTCTTTGCTTAAGAATTTTTTTTGAGATCTTCCCTCTGCTCGTTAATTGCCTTATCTTCTCTTTCCTGCTACGTTTATCTTTTTCTGCTAAGGCTAGTTAATTCCGCAATTATCATTCTTTCTATTCACGTTATTATGGCACCTCTTGAACTCTGGGGGAATCACACCCCGCCGATCACTTCTGTCAAGCATTTGACCGACCTCCGTCAGAAGCACGGAGTACCTCCGAACATGGAGATGATGCTATCTACCGACGGCTCGTTTACTCCAGAGACGGTTCCTCCGGACTACTGCTGCGCGTACACCACATACTTTGAGCGGTGCAGGCTCGTCTTTCCAATCCCGAGGATCATTCTGCAGATCCTTCAACGTCTTCGAATGGCGTTTCCCCAGATGTGCCCAAACTTTGTGCGGCATGTTATGGGCCTCTACGTTCGGGGTCGCGAAATGGGACTTGAACTTGGGGTGGACGACATCCTCCGGTTATACCATATCAAGCACAACTCGGGCTTTCCCGGGACATTTTATACATGCCGCCGCTGTGGCCCGGAGATAATCCAGGCGCTCCTCGGAAAAGACGAACGATGGAGAGATAAGTATTTCTACTTCCGCGTTACTCCGGCGTCGGTGGGAGACTTCAACTTTGCTCGCCTTCAGACCCAATGGGCTGTTTGCGTTGGTCAGAATGACATCTTGGTCACTTGTAGTCCTCCGTCGCTGCTGTGACTATAACGTTTATGTTATCGGACTAATATACTAAAATTTTCCGTTTTACAGATTCCGGAGATCACCCAAACACTTCGGTGATCCGAGCACTAACGGAGAGGTTGCAAGGAGGAGAATTTAGGTGGAGTTTGTTCACGTGCTCCCCCTTAATAGATTGGTAGGACTCAGCTTCGATCCACTTGGTGAAATAATCGGTTACAACCAATAGATTGGCAAAGCGTCGTTTTCCCGACTGCTCGAGAGGTCCAATAGCGTCCATCGACCACCGCATGAAGGGTTAAGGGGCGGAGGCAGAGTTCAACAGCTCAGCGGGCTGGTTGATTATGGGTGTGTTACATTGAAAAAGGTCACATTTTTTGGCGTGCTCGTTACAGTCCACGAGCATGGTTGGCCAGAAATATCCCTGCCGTTTTATTCTGAGGGCCAATGATCGTCCTCCGGAATGATTTCTGCAGGGTCTCTCGTGAGCCTCTTTCATGATGCTTCGGGTTTCATCCCCGTATACACATCTAAGATATGGTCCGGAGATGCCTCGCTTGTACAGCTCTTCACCGATGATACAGAACCTCGCGCTTTGCGCTTTGAGCTTACGCACTTGCCATCGGTCCTTAGGGGTAGTTCCGTCTGCGATGTACTCGCGTATCGGGACCCGCCAGTCCGTTTCTGGTTCTGCCTCGCGCTCGTCTCCGGAGATATGGTCGTCTAGGAGCTCCTTATCTTCGCTAGGCGCCTATTCGAGTTCTTCCTCGTCGGTGCTGGTATTGACCTCGACTTGGTGGATGCTGTGGGCTTTAACGGGGATGGAGATACTAGGCACGTTAATACCTTCGACGGGTATGACTCGTTTGACCGCGGGGTCGGAGGTGGAAGCCAGCGCGGGGAGGGCGTCGGCGGCTGAGTTCTCTCCCCGGGGGATTTTGGTGAGCTCAAACGACGAAAACTGTTCTGCCAGCGACTGAACGATTCGGAGGTAGGCGTCCATTCGTTTGCAATTCGTATCGTAATTCCCGTGGAACTGACTGGTGACAAGCTGCAAATTGCTATAAGCAGCGCGCTCCCTAGCTCCTACACCTAATGCGAGCCAGAGTCCGGCTAATAAGGCTTCGTACTCGGCTTCGTTATTTGAGGCCGCAAACCCGAGCTGGAAGGACTGTTCCATGATTTCGTTGGTCAGAGATACGAGTCGAATTCCGATCCCGCATCCCTGCCTAGATGATGCTCTGTCCGCATACAGCAACTACCTATTGGAGTGGTCGCGGTGAGCTCGATTACGGAATCAGCGAGGACTTGCGCTTTGGCGCAGGTCCTAGGTCGGTACTCGATATCATACTCGCTGAGTTCTATAGCCCACTTAGCTAGTCTGCCGGATTGGCTGGGACTATGGAGGACTGACCGAATAGGTTGAGACGTCATCACCACGATTGTGTGTGACTGGAAATAAGGGCGTAACTTGCGGGCCGACATCACAACCGCTAGGGCTAGTTTTTCCATGGCAGGGTACCATGTTTCGGCGTCGACCATGGTTTTGCTAACATAGTAAATAGGTTTCTGCTCTCCATCATGTTCCATCCGCTGGCTTCGAGAGGACAGGAGGCTTGGTGAGGTGTTTTTTCAATTGCCGGAATGCTTCCTCACACTTGTCATCCCACTCAAATTTCCTGTTACCTTTCAGTAACTGATAAAACAGGAGGCAGCGGTACGTGGATCGTGCAATGAATTGGTTCAGGGCAGTTATTCGCCCTGTTAATCTTTGTACCTCCCGGGTCGTTTTTGGAGAAGGCATCTCGAGGAAGGTAGCGATCTGTTTTGGATTCGCTTCGATTCCACGTTCCGTGACCAGATATCCCAGGAATTCACTGGATGAGAAGCCGAATGTGCATTTGGTCGGGTTGAGCATCATCCCGTATTGGTTCGGTATTTTGAAACATTCTTTGAGCTGGGGAGATGTGGTCTTGCTCGCGCATTGACTTGACGAGCATGTCGTCGATGTAAACCTCCATGGTTTTTCCAAGGTGTTCGGCGAACATTTTGTTGACTAACCTCTGGTAGGTCGCTCCAGCGTTTTAAGTCCGAAGGGCATTACTTTGTAGCAGTAAGTGCCTCGATAAGTAATGAAAGCGGTTTTTTCTTGACCAGCGGGGTCCATCAGAATCTGATTATATCCTAGCAGGCGTCCATGGAGGACAAGATCTCGTGTCCGGTGGTTGCTTCGACCAATCGGTCGATATGAGAGAGGGGGTAGTTGTCTTTCGGACAAGCTTTGTTAAGATCTTTGAAGTTGATGCAGATCCACCATTTACCGTTTTTCTTTTTGACTATGAAGGGGTTGGCCAGCCATTCGGTGTATTGAACTTCGCGGATAAACACTATTTTCAGGAGTCGGTCCACTTCGTCGTTCACTGCTTTGGCCCTTTCGGGGCCGAGCTTGCGACGTTTTTGCTTTACCGGTTTGTAGGTGGGGTTGACGTTGAGCTGATGAGAGGTAACGTTAATGTCGATTCCTTTCATGTCCGACGAGGACCAAGTGAATGTGTCGCAGTTCTGACCCAGGAATTGGATCAGGTCGTTTCTAGTACTGGCGTTCAGGTCGGCTTTGATTCCGATGCATCGGTCAGGACGACCTTCCGCAATTGGGACTTGGTCGACCTTAGTCATTATGGGTCTGCGGGCGATGGGGTCTTTGTGGCCTACGAGCTGGCGGGCTTCGAGTTTGCCGCCGATCATTAATGAGTGGACTTCTTAATTAAGTCGTAGCCGCCTCTATAACATTGTCTAGAGGTGCATTGGCTGCCATAGATGGTTGCGATCCCGCCCCGAGATGGGAACTTAACGCATTGGTGGTATGTTGATGGGACTGCTTTCATCCTGTACAGCCATGGTCTGCCAAGGATGGTGTTGAAGGACGCGGGACGGTCGACGACCACAAAGTTGACTAGACGCCGTACCCCCCGGGCTTCTACTATGAGCTGGGCGGTGCCCTTGGCTAAAGTTGTATCACCGGCAAACCCGCCGAGTGGGGGTTTGGCCCCTTTCAGCTTGGAATCAAGATAGCCTATTCATTTAAATGCGTCGTAAAACAAGAGATCGACCGAGCTCCCCGTATCTATCATAATGCGAGTAAGCTCGCATCCTCCGACATCTAGCCTCACTATTAGAGCATTGTCGTGCGGTTTATCCAGGTCAGCGGTCTCGCTCTCTCCAAAGGTGATCTCGTAATCGGGATCGGAGCGGGGTTTCCGCTCTCAGTGGTAACTCTCGACCCTGTGTTGATATGCTTTGATCGAGTTAACTGAGTTACAACATAAAGAAGATCCTCCCGTGATGTAATCAAACCTATGGATTGGGTCGGGGCTTCCGAAACACCGGGAGATATGTGGGCTGCAGCTCGTGAGCTTACGAGGAGCCGGAGGCGGTGTAAAGACCGACCTGGGAGAGGTGCGACAAAGGGTGAGCCCTCTGAAGTTTAGGTCAATACATTTCTTTGGGGCTGGAGGGGGGGG
>NC_025686.1:6449805-6456196 GCF_000633955.1 Camelina sativa
GGGGGGGGGGGGGGGGGGGGGGGGGGGAAGAACCCTCTGCCTCATTGGTTCTTTCACGTTTCGCGGTGGTGTCCTTGGTGTTTGCATTGGCTTCCCTGGCCTTCTTTCCCTCTTTTTCGAGGTCGATTTCGCCAAGCTCTCCTGCTTCGTGCTTTCGCGCGAGGAGGCACCCCACAGTTCTGCATTCTTTGGTTGAGTGGCCTCGTATTTTGTGATACTTGCAAAACTTCTTGGGGTAGAAGTTTGGATTCTTGGTCCTCGGTGCGGAGTCGACTGCGAAGGCGTGAAGACCAGATTCAAATGGTTCTTTCCGGAAAGTCTTTTTGGGAGGGTTAAACGGCGCTTTTGCCGATTTATAGAGCTCGGCCATAGCGGCTCGTTCTTCTTTGGCTCTGGCAAAGTTAATTGACCTGTGGAGCGCGTCGTCGAGCGATGGGGGCTGTCGGACGGTGAGCTCTTCTCGGAATTTCAAAGTGTACCATAGGCCATGCCGGAGGGCCGCTAGGGCGACCGCGTCGTTCAATTTGGCTATCCTCGCCTTGGTCCCTTTCCCTGGACTAGAAGCCAAAGGTCTAATTCGGTCACCTTAGCTTGGAAGAAGACCGAATATTGTTTCAAAAATGTTGAGGCGAGTTGGTCGAAGGCATCAATGGAACCATTCCAACGCCGGTCCAACTAGATTCTCAGCGAAATAGCGGCAGTAACCGGCCTCGCACTCGTCGTCGGTGAGATAGGCTTTGGTTATTGCCAGTCTGAAGGCTCGGAGGTGTGCTCTGGGATCCGATGCGCCTGCTTATTCGGGTAGACGAAGCTTGCCCACGTCTCGCAATTCGGTCAGTAAACGGGGTGCGCCTTGTTTCAGCGAACACGCGATCGATGTCCGGAGCCGTGCTTGTGGCTAAATGGACTTTGGAACGGATTTGAGCCATCTTAGCGCTCGCTTTATTCATGTACTCGGTTAGGAATTGGGCGCTAATCGCGCCATTCGTTGGAGGGCCGGGGAGGTCAAAATTGCTGGTCGTCATGAGACGTGGCGCCCCGTTTATGAGTTCGTCGGTCAAAACTGGATTTGTTCCTGCTGAGTGGTTTTCGGGAGCACTGGGGGTACTAATATCATGTGCCGCTGAGCCAACGTACCCGATGGAAGGCTGGTCGATAGGTCGTGAGCTCGGTGAGCTTGGAGCTCGGGGATTTTCTGAGAGCGTGAATACAGGCAGGGCTCGTGGCAGTGCTCTATCCCCGGGGCAGTGCTCTATCCCTGGAGTCGGCTAGAATCATTTCTGAAGGCCACGTGGCACCCCGACGAAGGTCGGGATTTGCTCGGGGTGCGAGTTCTTGTTCGTGTCGCTCAATCCTGCTCATGAGAGCTCGATATGTTGCGTCCTGACTTTGAGTCTTATCTATCAGGACGGCAAGCATCCCTCGTATCTCGGAGATATCAGTTCCGGTGGGAGTCCCTGCGGGATGCGACGGCGTTGGGTGTTGCCCAAGCCGGTTCGTTCCGCTGTTCTCGGGATGAGTCCACACGCGATAGTGGCTCCTATTTCCCGCAGGTATCATGGAGATCGGGGGTATAACCCCGACGGGGCCTCCTTGGTTCGGGTTGCATGGATCCCGACCTGAGAAGGGTCTCTGGTGGGTGATATCCGAACAACCTGAGGAGCTTTGGTCCGATACCCGAGTGCCATCAAGCGGTGACTCTGTCCTGGGTCGGACCGAATTCAGGTTCTCACGGTCAGACTGGACCTGAATCTGCTCTCCCCGAGAGGGGGCATTGCTGGTGATGGACCCCTGATGTGCTGCTGGTGGTGCGACGTCGCGTGTGATTTCTGGCATGGTGGTGTTTGTTGCGGATGGATCCATTTCGCCTAAGTTCCTTCAGAGTAATCGATTTTTGAGAATAGAAAGACCTAAGTCCCCACAAACGGCGTCAAATTGTTGATATCAGAAACAACAACTAGAAAGATTTGATTAAGAAATAAGATTTGGGTAGACTTTCGGTATAAATCGACAAGAACAATGAAGAACAAACGAACTAGTTTTTGTATTGATTTTCTCTGTTGTATTCGTTAAAAATTACATATCCCTTTTCCTTTACAGACTTCGAGTATTTAAGCTTAAGCGATTCCAACTTCTCGTGGATCTCCTCCTCTAATCCCGCCTATGATCTTGACCACGACCTCAGGACCTCATCTTTGGATTGACTCCGCCACATAGCCGAACTCTCAACCTGGGCCCGTGCCCAGCCCATTTACTGGTACGGCCTCTAGAAGATGCTTGGTGAACACCTATCATCTTGAAGATGCTTGGTGAGGTCCATTCCATGTACCCTATCATCTTGAAGTTCTTGACATTATTTCAATAGAAAGAAAATTTTATTACTGTTTGATGAGGTCTCTTATTCATAAAGAAAATTCTGAACCCTTTTTATTCATACAAAAACAAAAGTTGGACCTCTTTTATTTATACAACAATTTTAGACTTGGATACGAGGCGGTCGTACTGCCCTTGTAGTTAAGCCGGTGTACGTGTTGAAGAAACAACAATTTACATGTTTTTTCCGATATGAAGTTAATGTTATCTTCGTTAATGAATTAAAATATCACAAAGTAAAACCCTTTTTTATCACTCATAAACAACTGTTAAATACTTTATACACAAATACACATCTTTTCTAAAAGAAATAAAAAATACACAAATCATCAGGAGCATTTTTGAAAGGAAAAAAAGGTTTATGCTCCTGGCAATATTAATAGCATTGGTGTTTATAAGTAACATGGACGTAGCAGCAGGAAAAGACGCGATTGGCTATCCAGCAATAGGACGTGTTTCTTGTTCTAAAATGTATGTATATGTATGTAATAGAGATCACTGACTAAAACAAGAGAAGATGTTGATACTTTCATATTTTCATTACAGTGCCAGTATATATTTAAAAACCTTTGGTTAACGAGGGTCTAAATCTGTGTTCGATACGTAATTGGTAGAACCGGGAATAGACATGCTTGTGGATTGTTCACTCCTGTTTGAGAGGCAAAAGCCGGGTGCTCGAGGCACAAGCAATGTGGCTGTGTTACTAGTGAGCATCATGATTATTCCTGGCAACGTTGGTCGATCAGCGGGATCTTCTTGAACACATAAAAGTGCGATATGGATGCATCTAGTAGCCTCAATACAATTATAGCTTTCTCCTATGGCTGGATCCACCAGTTCTAATGGTGACCCGTTTCTCCAAAGCCTCCAAGCCTAAAACAAGTGATAAATTTAAATAATATCCTTGGCTTACTCATATATACTCACTAGAAAGTAGCCCACGCGATGCGTGGATTATGTATGCATTATTAGTTTGAAATAAAGAATCAAGTTTCTATTCAATTGTATATGAAATGTACATGTAGTTGTTAATATATGTCTTAAAATTTAATTTTCATAATATTACAGTCTAACTATAATATT
Source organism: Camelina sativa (assembly GCF_000633955.1). Taxonomy (NCBI): domain Eukaryota; kingdom Viridiplantae; phylum Streptophyta; class Magnoliopsida; order Brassicales; family Brassicaceae; genus Camelina; species Camelina sativa. The sequence goes on from NC_025686.1 coordinate 6,453,262, forward strand.
CTAATATATAATTGTTATATGATGCTTCATAAAAGAGTCATTTTGAAATAGAGAAAAATTAAAGTTAAATTACACAGAATCGTTGAAAATATTTAGACAATATGTTACTATAATAATAGTACCATTGTTTTAGTTACCGCAAAATCAATTTAATTTGGTCTTTTTGTTAAGTAATTAAGATAAACTATATTTATTTACATTTTTGTTTTTTTTGGAAACAAACTGATAAGTAGTCTAAAAAGAAAATTGTAAGANAATTTAATGTTGTTCTATATATTAATTTTACTTTCATCATCTAAAAGTAATACTTAACAACAAATAATTTTAAAAGAAATACCCTCTCTTGTAATCCATTTTCAATAATATCATTATATAGATACAAAATAACTAAATTCTAAACCCTAAACTTCAAATACTAAACATTATCTCTCCATCACTCTTGAATGAACTTGCCTCAACTTTTTTTTTTTTTTTGTGAATGATTTCGTAAATATAACATTTGACTTGTATAAATTTTATACTATGGAGTATTGATGTACCATTTTTTCTATTGCTTGCCTTTTTTTACGACTCACCTCTGTATAATTAACTTTTATTTTGCTTGGTCCAAATGTTTGAAGTGCCTTTGATATTGCCTCCATCTTCATGGATAGTGATTCTCCACAATCCAGCCTGGCCAATATTGTAATATGAAACAAAATCCCTTTCATCCAACAAATGAAAATGTTGCCACAAATAATAAGCCGACCTTCTCTCCATTTATCATTGAAAAATTTAAATAGTACATTAGTTTAAAAATTATGTGGGACTGTATTAAATGGTTATATTAGACAAACTCCCTCTGTTCCTGATTAATCCATATTTTAGGATTTTCAAACATATTAAGAAAACATATTAGAAACTGACTTTAGTCGCATTATTTTTCCGATTAACAAATTTCAACCCATACTATTTAGTTTCTTTTTTGAAGTTTACAATTTGTCATTAATTACTTATTAAAAGTATATAGAAAACCTAAAATTTGTTTTTTTTTGTGCAACATTGTTTTTCTCTAGAAAATAGATTAATAAGGAATGGATGGAGTAGATTTTAGTGAGAAAAATGTTATTTTACAAAATGTACCTTGTCAATGCATCTATGTAACTATTATACCAAAAATAAAATGCGTCTATGTAACTATAAAAGTTGGAAAAGACTTGGCCATGTTTTTCACTCTTCTTCGCATCTGTGTACCACAGAACACATGAAATATATCTTGATTATGGAGAAAAAGAGTAAATATATTTTGATTAATTATAAGGACCCCTTGCTAGACATCAAACCTCTATTTGATCATCGAGGATTGGAGAAGAGTACCATCATATCAAGAAACTTGACGATCTGTTTTCCTCTTGCGGCGATGATGATTAGAACATGTCTAGAATTTGAGAGTAAATTTCAGTCCAAGTATTTAAGTAAATGTCTACCTATGGCTATATATGCGTACACTATTTGAATGTTAGATAGATGTTATTCTTAGGTTCAAAATATTTTATTGACAGTTACAAATTTGGAGATTATGGAATATGGTGTCATAACTTTTGTAACATAAATATTTGCAACGGAACTTTTCATTAGATTAAATACATTTCAATGCATGGTTATTGAAATTATAAAAACGCATCTCTCTTTAATGCATGGTGAAAGAAATTTGTAACCCACTACATGATATTAAATATAAAATTTCAATATATTTTCCATATAAGAAATAATCAAACTTAATGATTTAATTAATACTATATTAAATATGTCACTTACAATTGTGTAATGAAATAAATAGATAGAAAATCAAGAAAAGTCAACATATATCAAAATCTTCTTACATATATATATATACATATATATATACATGACAACAATTCTGAAATGCTCTTGACAGATCGCTATTATTGTGTAATTTATACATTATTATGTAATTTATACATTATTATGTAATTTATCATAATAAATAGGATTATGTAATTTATCATAATTTAATANGATGTTATTCTTAGGTTCAAAATATTTTATTGACAGTTACAAATTTGGAGATTATGGAATATGGTGTCATAACTTTTGTAACATAAATATTTGCAACGGAACTTTTCATTAGATTAAATACATTTCAATGCATGGTTATTGAAATTATAAAAACGCATCTCTCTTTAATGCATGGTGAAAGAAATTTGTAACCCACTACATGATATTAAATATAAAATTTCAATATATTTCCATATAACAAATAATCAAACTTAATGGTTTAATTAATACTATATTAACTATGTCACTTACAATTGTGTAAAGAAATAAATAGATAGAAAATCAAGAAAAGTCAACATATATCAAAATCTTCTTATATATATATATATATATATATATATATATATATATATATATATGTGTGTGTGATTTTGAACATGACAACAATTCTGAAATGCTCTTGACAGATCGCTATTATTGTGTAATTTATACATTATTATGTAATTTATACATTATTATGTAATTTATCATAATAAATAGGATTATGTAATTTATCATAATTTAATAGTATTGATACTAGGATTTTTGTGTCTCCTAGTAGGTTCAATTAACCTTAAGTGTTGTAGTATTTAAGGTGTCAATCCAAATGGGATGTTGCTAGCAATCAAGATGCAATCAAGGAATCACAAGTCAAGCCAATTCAAAAAGAGTGTTTTTTCTAACAATCCTAGAATGACAAAAATGCAAACGGAAATGTGTTCTGGAACTAGAAACGAGAATGCAAGACAAGAAATGAAAATTAATAAAAACAGAAACGAGTCTAAGCATGAACTAAAAAGCAAGAAGCGAAACAATCTCAGGAATGTAATATCAATCAAAAGGATAAAAGTCCTAAGGATGGGAGTAATTGATGTCGGTGGAGTATCCTAGTCTACAG
>NC_025686.1:6457108-6491831 GCF_000633955.1 Camelina sativa
TCGAGTCGACGGGCAGCGGCTCGAGCTGGAGGGTCGAGTCGACGGGTGGCGACTCGAGCTGGAGGGTCGAGTCGACGGGTGGCGACTCGAGCTGAATGTATACGCTTCCACTAAAACGATGATAACTTTTGAACCGCACCTCCGATTGGCTTGAAATAAACGGCATTGGAAAGATGACTCAATTCTCTACAACTTTGATGAAGACGTCGAAAGCTGATTCCCCAGACCGGTGGCTAGAAGGACGACTCGAACGGCGACTCGATCGGCACGACAGCGCGACTCGATCGGCATGACAGCGCGACTCGATCGGATGTGTGACGATGGAATGATGGCGTGAACCAAGCGGATGTGTGATGATGGAATGATGGCGCGACTCGAGACAGCCTGACTCCAAAGTCTCCAAAATACCTGAAATACTCCAAAATACACGATGTATGCGAAGATAATGCAAGAACTACCTAAATATGAAAAGTGTACAAAAGAGAGTAGAAATTCATGCAAAACAATTAATTATCCTAACTAGATGCGTGACAAAAACATGCTTAGCAGAGACAAAATATAGACATATCAAGTATTTTAGTGGAATTGACTAACTTTATTGCCTACTCAATTAGCAAAATAAAATATTATATGATTTGAAAATGTGTAATAATTAAGGTTTATAAAATTACATAAATGCATAATCATAATTATGTATTTAAACTATTACATAAAGGCATAATCATAATTATGAATTTAAACTATTTCATTTCTCATCCAAGATATGGTTTTTATTATGATATTTTCTTTTATTATAAAATAGTGTGTATGTTTTCACTTTAAAGGATGAAAGCCAAATTAAATAAAATGTAAGAAAATGTGTAAAACAGATGTATCAAATATCAGTTAATTTATTAGTAAATGTTAGATGACAGATGTCAGTAAAAGAGAATGCCAAATGTCGCAATGTGAGTAAGAGTTAGAAAAATCTTCTCATATTATATAAGATGTGGCTGAAAAGATTATACTCACATGTGTGACCAAATTGCCACCAAAATCATCAATGTCGCAGAAGCTGCGGATCATTTTGCCACTGATAATCTCCAAGATCAGTATTCCAAAGCTATAGACATCAGATTTCATGGAGAAGTGACCGTGCATTGCATACTCTGGTGACATGTAACCACTGCAAAAATAAAGAAACACACCTTTTAGCCTACTTGAATTATGAAACAGTTTTTTCTAGTTATTTTTTTGATAGAGAGTTTACTAAGTTCCAACGATTCTTCTTGTGCTGGCTTGACTTTGATCAACTCCAAATATCCTTGCCATACCAAAATCTGCGATTTTTGGATTCATATCGGCATCTAAGAGAATGTTACTCGCTTTGAGATCACGGTGTATGATTGTAAGCCATGAATCTTGATGAAGATATAGAATTCCCCGAGCAATGCCTCCAATAATGTTGAAGCGTCTTGTCCAGTCTAGTTCTCCTTGCTTCTCAAGATCTATAAATTGCATAGATAGAAATCATTAGCTACAGAAAGACTACTCGAAACTTGCAAATATCAATGAAGCTCATATCATACCGAACAGGAAATAGTCGAGGCTTTTGTTTGGTACAAACTCGTAGACGAGGATCTTTTCTTCTCCTTCCAAACAAAATCCAAGAAGCCTAACCAGATTCCTATGCTGAAGCTTCGTTACAAGAACAGCCTCGTTCTTGAACTCTTGTGCGCCTTGTCCTGATGTTTTTGACAGTCTCTTTACCGCTACTTCAGTTCCATCTAAAAGAATAAACGCATTACCTTGTAAACTTCACCAAATCCACCTTGTCCGATCATGTTACTTTCCACAAAGTTATCAGTAGCATCTTCAATTGTCTTAAAACTGAATTGCACTGAGTGTGTGCTTGTGATCTGGTCACCAGCTGCACAAATAAAGTGAAATCATCATATTTTCTTCCACAATTTGTAGCTAAAAAAAAAGGAAGAGGAACCAACCTTGAACTTCAACTGTTTGGTATGATTTTTTTCTCCTGCAAACTGCAAATCCCACAAGAAGCAGTACCAAGATTACTACCGTAGAGATAGTAACTGCCACAATAATCCCCGTCGATTTTTTTCTTTTTGTCTGAAACCATCAATAATCATTGCAAACATGTGACTTAGTTTTAGTTTTCAACAGATTCTTTACTAAGAATTATTATAGTACAAAGGCAATATTACCTTTTCCAGTTGTATTTGTGCGATTGCTTACCGGTGGCTGAGGTAAAACCGGTGTTGGAGGTGGAGAAAATTGTGGTGAAGGTGGTGGCGGTGACAATGTAACATTTTCAAAAGCACCAGCAAAAGGATACAAATCCCACCGGATAAAGCAAAATGGTCTTACATAAGCACCACCCTTGTTACCGCGACAACATTTCTTGTAATCAACAATAGTTTTCTTCAGACAGTACTCACAATCCCCTGAAGAGACATCCGGTGTACATTGCACCATAGCGTACATAGTTTGGAATGTTGTCAATGAAGCAACCTCAGCTGCATAGTACTTATTGTTAAGGATACGATTATGATACGATCGTATCATCTCTTCAATGTCTAATATCTACCTTCCTTCTATGTATATTCTTCCATAAGTAGCTTAGCCTAGAACCTTCCTCTGCTCTCTGTATATAAACGATCTTGTAATCACTCTTGTGAATATATCGAATACACTACATTTACATGGTATCAGAGCTTAGCCGATACCCTTAGATATTTTCCTTCCTTTCAGCAGTCTCCAAAACCAAATCCTCTGCTGAGATGTGGAAACATATCGCCTCTACCTACGCAAATCCAAGCTGGGGCCACATCCAACAGCTCCGCCTGCAACTCAAACATGCCTCCAAAGGTGAGAAGACCGTTGATGAGTATATGCAGTCTCTCACAACGAGATTTGACCAACTCGCTCTTCTTGGCAAGCCTCTTGCTCATGAAGAACAGCTCGACCTCATCCTTGGTGGCTTACCAGAAGACTACAGATCTGTGATTGATCAGGTCGAAGGTCGTGAAACTCCTCCATCCATTATCGAGGTTCATGAAAAACTCATCAGCAAAGAAGCTAAACTTTTGTCCCTCTCCATGTCTTCCTCTTCCACTGGTCCCATCTCTGCGAATGTTACCACCTACCGTCTGAAGTTCAACTCAGGGAAGCAACGCCAACATCAGACCTGGAACAACAACAACAACAACAAGCAACAATATCAACATCCTCGTCCAGAAAATCGCCAGACCAAAGGCTATCAAGGCAAGTGCCAACTCTGCGGTGTGTTTGGTCATAGTGCCAAACGGTGTTCCCATTTTCAGCAGTCCTCCTACGGCTCCCAACAAGGTCTCCTCCCGTCTCCGTGGCAACCTCGCACGAACCTTGCTGTTGGTCATACACCACAGTCCAACCCTTGGCTCCTTGATAGTGGGGCTACTCATCATATGACCAGCGACCTAGGCAATTTGGCGTTGCACCAACCATATCAAGGAGATGATGCAGTCCTCATTGGTGATGGTTCGGGTCTTCCCATATCTCACACTGGTTCCCTATCCCTACCCTCTAACTCTAAACCTTTATCCCTCACAAATGTTTTATGCGTCCCTCACATACACAAAAACCTTATTTCAGTATATCGCCTATGTAACTCTAACAACGTTTCTGTTGCATTTTTCCCTACTCACTTTCAGGTGACCGATCTCTCGGGGGTCCCATTGCTCCAAGGCAGAACTAAAGGCGAACTTTACGAGTGGCCGGTTTCTCTATCCACAATCCAATCTTTCTTCGCCTCTTCATCCTCCAAACCATCTCTAAAAGACTGGCACTCTCGCCTAGGACACCCTTCCCATTCTATACTCAAAACAATTGTTTCTCGTTTTTTGCTTCCTCATTCCCAATCAGATTCACAGATCATGTTGTGTACTGATTGTGCTATCAATAAAAGCCATAAACTTCCATTTTCACAAACTACTCTCACCTCCACTCAACCACTTGAAATCATTTTCTCCGATGTATGGACATCCCCAATCATATCTGTTGATAACTTCAAGTATTACGTCATATTTGTTGACCATTACACACGATACACTTGGATTTATCCTCTCAAGACCAAATCTCAAGTTCGTGACACATTCATCACGTTCAAGTCACTCGTCGAGAATCGCTTCAAGACCCAGATCGGAGCTCTATACTCTGACAATGGTGGAGAATTCATTGCTCTCCGCTCCTTTCTGTCCACCGCTGGGATCTCTCATCTCACGTCACCACCACACACTCCCGAACACAATGGGATCTCTGAACGGAAGCATCGACACATTGTCGAGACCGGACTGTCTCTCCTAACACATGCTGGAATGCCACACAAATACTGGACTTATGCTTTCGCCGCCGCTGTCTATCTCATCAACCGTCTCCCTACGCCGGTGCTAAACATGGAGAATCCCCATCAAAAGCTGTTTGGTACCGAACCGAACTACACTAAACTCCGAGTCATTGGCTGCTTATGCTTCCCTTGGCTGCGTCCATACACCAACCACAAGCTCGAAAATCGCTCCACTCCCTGCATCTTTTTGGGTTATTCTCTCTCCCAGAGTGCGTACTTATGCCTACAACAAAGTTCTGGCCGGATCTACGTATCGCGTCATGTCAAATTTGATGAGAGAAGCTTCCCCTTCCTCAATTCCACTCAGTCTCAACCCGCAAACACACCACCGTCTCCCTCACCTTCTCTTCATCCGCCTGCAATCCTCATACCAACTCCAACCTCTATCGTTAATCAGTCACCATCTCTACCTCCGCCACCGTCACCACTCGTAACGTCGCCACTGCCGGAACCTCCGACCTCCGACCTCACCAGCCAGTGGTCGTGGAAACAGACAACACTCAAGACGCCGATAGGGTTACAACCGATGTTACTGAATCTCATCATCATCCTNCAGAGCTTAGCCGATACCCTTAGATATTTTCCTTCCTTTCAGCAGTCTCCAAAACCAAATCCTCTGCTGAGATGTGGAAACATATCGCCTCTACCTACGCAAATCCAAGCTGGGGCCACATCCAACAGCTCCGCCTGCAACTCAAACATGCCTCCAAAGGTGAGAAGACCGTTGATGAGTATATGCAGTCTCTCACAACGAGATTTGACCAACTCGCTCTTCTTGGCAAGCCTCTTGCTCATGAAGAACAGCTCGACCTCATCCTTGGTGGCTTACCAGAAGACTACAGATCTGTGATTGATCAGGTCGAAGGTCGTGAAACTCCTCCATCCATTATCGAGGTTCATGAAAAACTCATCAGCAAAGAAGCTAAACTTTTGTCCCTCTCCATGTCTTCCTCTTCCACTGGTCCCATCTCTGCGAATGTTACCACCTACCGTCTGAAGTTCAACTCAGGGAAGCAACGCCAACATCAGACCTGGAACAACAACAACAACAACAAGCAACAATATCAACATCCTCGTCCAGAAAATCGCCAGACCAAAGGCTATCAAGGCAAGTGCCAACTCTGCGGTGTGTTTGGTCATAGTGCCAAACGGTGTTCCCATTTTCAGCAGTCCTCCTACGGCTCCCAACAAGGTCTCCTCCCGTCTCCGTGGCAACCTCGCACGAACCTTGCTGTTGGTCATACACCACAGTCCAACCCTTGGCTCCTTGATAGTGGGGCTACTCATCATATGACCAGCGACCTAGGCAATTTGGCGTTGCACCAACCATATCAAGGAGATGATGCAGTCCTCATTGGTGATGGTTCGGGTCTTCCCATATCTCACACTGGTTCCCTATCCCTACCCTCTAACTCTAAACCTTTATCCCTCACAAATGTTTTATGCGTCCCTCACATACACAAAAACCTTATTTCAGTATATCGCCTATGTAACTCTAACAACGTTTCTGTTGCATTTTTCCGTGCTCACTTTCAGGTGACGGATCTGATCTCGGGGGTCCCATTGCTCCAAGGCAGAACTAAAGGCGAACTTTACGAGTGGCCGGTTTCTCTATCCACAATCCAATCTTTCTTCGCCTCTTCATCCTCCAAACCATCTCTAAAAGACTGGCACTCTCGCCTAGGACACCCTTCCCATTCTATACTCAAAACAATTGTTTCTCGTTTTTTGCTTCCTCATTCCCAATCAGATTCACAGATCATGTTGTGTACTGATTGTGCTATCAATAAAAGCCATAAACTTCCATTTTCACAAACTACTCTCACCTCCACTCAACCACTTGAAATCATTTTCTCCGATGTATGGACATCCCCAATCATATCTGTTGATAACTTCAAGTATTACGTCATATTTGTTGACCATTACACACGATACACTTGGATTTATCCTCTCAAGACCAAATCTCAAGTTCGTGACACATTCATCACGTTCAAGTCACTCGTCGAGAATCGCTTCAAGACCCAGATCGGAGCTCTATACTCTGACAATGGTGGAGAATTCATTGCTCTCCGCTCCTTTCTGTCCACCGCTGGGATCTCTCATCTCACGTCACCACCACACACTCCCGAACACAATGGGATCTCTGAACGGAAGCATCGACACATTGTCGAGACCGGACTGTCTCTCCTAACACATGCCGGAATGCCACACAAATACTGGACTTATGCTTTCGCCGCTGCTGTCTATCTCATCAACCGTCTCCCTACGCCGGTGCTAAACATGGAGAATCCCCATCAAAAGCTGTTTGGTACCGAACCGAACTACACTAAACTCCGAGTCTTTGGCTGCTTATGCTTCCCTTGGCTGCGTCCATACACCAACCACAAGCTCGAAAATCGCTCCACTCCCTGCATCTTTTTGGGTTATTCTCTCTCCCAGAGTGCGTACTTATGCCTACAACAAAGTTCTGGCCGGATCTACGTATCGCGTCATGTCAAATTTGATGAGAGAAGCTTCCCCTTCCTCAATTCCACTCAGTCTCAACCCGCAAACACACCACCGTCTCCCTCACCTTCTCTTCATCCGCCTGCAATCCTCATACCAACTCCAACCTCTATCGTTAATCAGTCACCATCTCTACCTCCGCCACCGTCACCACTCGTAACGTCGCCACTGCCGGAACCTCCGACCTCCGACCTCACCAGCCAGTGGTCGTGGAAACAGACAACACTCAAGACGCCGATAGGGTTACAACCGATGTTACTGAATCTCATCATCATCCTCGCAACACTCCGGCCACTCAAACACGTCAACCCCCTCCTCTACAACATTACACTCGTCGGTCCAAACCCACAGGCCCATCAGACCAGGCCCATCCAAATCCCCTATTACCAAACCCAAATCCACCTTTACCAAACCCAAACACACAACCAACAAACCCGAATCCACCCTTACTAGCCCCGCAACCTCAACCTCAAATACAACCAGCTCCACAACCTCTAGTCGCTGACAATCACCATCCGATGACTACTCGCCGGAAAAACAACATATCTAAACCAAAACCTAAGTTCAACCTCACCGCATCCCTATCCAACTACATCCCACCTGAACCAACAACAATGAACCAGGCTTTGAAAGACCCCAACTGGCGTGGTGCCATGTCCACTGAAATTGATGCATTTGCACGCAATCGCAGGCTTGACTTGGTTCCACGTCCACCGAACCGTAACGTCGTTGGTTGCAAATGGTTATTTAAAAATAAATTTCTTCCTAGTGGTTCTCTTGGCAGGTGCAAAGCAAGGCTCGTCGCCAAAGGATTCACTCAGCAACATGGACGAGATTACACCGAGACCTTCAGCCCGGTGATCAAGTCTACCACGATACATCTCGTCCTCGATGTTGCTGTCTCCAAAGCTTGGCCTATAAAACAGCTTGACGTCAATAACGCATTTCTGCAAGGCACCCTGGATGAAGAGGTATATATGGAGCAGCCACCGGGTTTCATTAACTCAGACCATCCCGACTATGTCTGCCGTCTTCACAAAGCGATCTACGGACTAAAACAGGCACCCAGGGCATGGTACACGGAGCTCAGGAACTACTTGGTGGGACTTGGTTTTGTGAACTCCCTCGCAGATACCTCTCTGTTCGTACTACAAAATGGGAAGGACTTTCTTTACCTCCTTGTTTATGTAGACGATATACTAATCACCGGGAGCAATGCAGCCAATATTCAACAGATCCTTAACTTGCTTGCTGAACGTTTCTCTGTTAAGGATCCTGAAGATCTCAACTATTTTCTGGGCATCGAAGCACACCGCACCCCACAAGGACTTCATCTCTCTCAGAGGAAGTATATAGTTGATCTCCTTCACCAATACAATATGACCGAAGCTAATTCTGTCCTCACACCAATGGCTTCTTCACCAAAGCTCACTCTCACCACTGGTAACACTCTCTCCGATCCATCGACTTACAGAAAACTTGTTGGCAGTCTTCAGTACCTCGCATTCACCCGGCTTGACATTGCATATGCGGTTAACCGTCTCTCTCAGTTCATGCACCGTCCTACCGATGCACACTGGCTAGCTGCCAAGCGAATTCTCCGCTATTTGGCCGGCACTCCGACACATGGTCTCTTCCTTTCTTCAAGGACGCCGTTAACTCTTCATGCATTCTCTGATGCGGATTGGGCAGGCGATTCACACGATTATGTCTCTACCAATGCATACATTGTTTACTTAGGTAGCAACCCTATCTCTTGGTCTGCAAAGAAACAGAGTGGTGTTGCCCGCTCTTCAACAGAGGCTGAGTATCGATCAGTAGCAAACACCGCCTCTGAGATCCGATGGATATGCAATCTCCTCTCTGAGCTTGGGATACAACAAACAGCACCTCCGGTGATCTATTGTGACAATGTCGGTGCCACATTTTTATGTGCCAATCCGGTGTTTCATTCTCGAATGAAACACATTGCCATCAATTATCATTTCATCAGAGGTCAAGTCCAGAATGGTCTTCTTCGAGTTGCTCATGTTCATACCATAGACCAACTTGCTGATGCCCTCACCAAACCGTTAGGACGTCAACGGTTTCTTCACCTAAGAAACAAGATTGGAGTAACTAAAGCCCCTCCATCTTGAGGGGGGATGTTAAGGATACGATTATGATACGATCGTATCATCTCTTCAATGTCTAATATCTACCTTCCTTCTATGTATATTCTTCCATAAGTAGCTTAGCCTAGAACCTTCCTCTGCTCTATGTATATAAACGATCCTGTAATCACTCTTGTGAATATATCGAATACACTACATTTACACTTATGACCAAATGATGATGATTCATGAGTGCTCGAAGAAGCTGCTGTTATCTTACGGGACATTAACTCTTCCCAGACTCTATCAAATAGTGTCAACTCAACATCGATAGGTGCAGGATCGGACACCCGTTGAGAGGGTTCCACAATGAGTGATCCTGATCCAGAGAAGGAAATGTTGGAATAACGTACCATACAACAATCTGGCCATACATAACCAACGGTTTGGTTAGGACAGCGTCGTAACAAGCCGTCTGATGAGCCTTTGATACATTTTGAACAAGCCTCTGGTTCAGTTCCTGGGATACACATGCCAATGATGAAGAGTTGGTTAGGATTCTGGCCGATGGAGGTGCTATAGAAGCCGTTGTGAGTTGTGACATTAGAAGCAAGATTTGAGAGAATTTGACGACAGTTTAGGTCAAAAATACTATTGGGTTCAAAGTATCCATTGAAGCAGGTTTGTGCAGAAAGGGTTTCTAAGTTTATGAGGAAAAACAAGAATATTGGTAAAAATAGAGTCTTGAGCTTCATTCTCTCAAGATCAGAAGATAGAATCAAGATTCTTGATTCAAGAATGTCTTCTTTGTTTTTTTTTTTTTTGGGCAAAGAGAATCAAGAAGTTAAATTAAGCTTCATTCTCTCAAATATCGAATTTTCATGTCCATTGAAATTTCGAGTTCAATGAAATACCGTGTTCATTGAATTTTCCAAATCCTAAAAGACGCCAAAGACATAAACTTTACTCTGAATGACAGACCCATACACTCTCAATGGGTCTCATCAAGAGATGGTTGAGGAAAAGTAAGCAAAATCAGATTGTGAAACGACGTATTGTTTTACAAAACAGAGGAAAAGACTTATACTCGTTAGCAGAGTCAACAATATTAAAAGTTTCGCATCAATGGTAAAAAACAAACAAAGCATACGTTTACTTCGTTTTCAGTCCATACAAAAATCCTCAAATTGAATTCAAAAATAGCGAAACGCAACCTTAAATCCCACAGTTCTCTTCTTTATAAAGTGTCAGTCAATTTATCTATAATAAATTTTAAACTTTTCAAAAATTAAAATTTATTATATCAAAGTACTCCCTCTGTTCTAAATATAAGAGTTTTTGGCTAAAAGCATAAAGATTAAAAAACAATAAATATTGGATTATTTAACAAAGATCAACCAACTGAAAAAATACTGCAGAATTTAAATAGTTAAAAATCATAAATTAATATAAAAAGTGCATGGAAACTTGAAAAAAATCTTATAAAATATAACAAACAAAAAAACCTAAAAGATCTTATATATTAGAACAAGGGGAGTATAATTAAACGGTTTGATTAGAAAAACAAATTAAACATGTATATATATTTAAATTTTGATGTTTATTAAGTTATCTTATTCGGATTTGGATTTAATTTGATATTATTTAATCGATATAGGACACTGATCACATAATTGTTGTTTTTTTAATTAAGAAATACATGTTCATTTTAAAATTCGATTCACAACAAATGCAGAAAATTCAGATTTTAATTGAAATTTCGAAATTGAATCCAAAACTTCATAAATCTTTTTTCAAATTTGATTTACTTCAAAATATGAATAATAAAAAAAAGAGTTTGATACATAATTGACAGTATTGTATTATTGAGTGGAAGGGTACAACATATCACTTAACATACTCAAAGGACATAACTAAAAAAATTACATAGAATAACATAATTAATATATACTAGAGTACTATATCGGGTTGAATAATCATAGGTGATATGATGATGCACTTTATTTAATAGATGGTGACGAAGGCGGTGGCGATGTAACATTTTCAAATGCTCCAGCAAAAGGATACAAATCCCACCGGATAAAGCAAAATGGTCTTACAAAAGCACCACCCTTGTTACCACGACAACATTTCTTATAATCAACAACAGTTTTCTTCAGACAAAACTCACAATCCCCTGAAGAAACGTCTGGTGTACATTGTTGTACCATCGCGTATATGGTTTGGAAAGCTGTCAATGAAGCAACCTCAGCTGCATAGTACTTATGCTTAAATAATGATGATTTATGAGTGCTCGAAGCTGCAGTTATCGTACGAGCCATTCACTGTTCCCAGATTCTATCAAACACTTTCAAATCAACACCGATAGGTGCGGGATCAGACACTGGTTGAGACGGTTCAAAAATGAGTGATCCAGAGAAGGAAATGTTGGAATAACGTACCATACAACAATCTGGCCACACATAACCAACTGTTTGGTTAGGACAACTTCGTAACAAGCCGTCTGTTGAACCTTTGATGCAATCTGAACATGTCTCTGGTTTAGTTCCAGGGATACACATGCCAATAATGAAGAGTTGATTAGGATTTTGGCCGATGGAGGTGCTGTAAAAGCCGTTGTGAGTTGTGACCTTAGAAGCAAGAGTAGAGAGAATTCGACGACGGTTTATGTCAAAATTACTATTGGGTTTAAAGTATCCATTGAAGCACGTTTGTGCAGAAACCGAATCAAAGGTTATGAGGATAATCAAGAAGATTGGTAAAAACAAAGTGTTGATCAACTCCATTCTCTCAAGGTCAGAACAAAAAACTTGTGTTTAGATGTTACAAGCTAGACGATCAGCATCAAATACCGTGTATATCCTCTTTGGAGAAAATATGGAATTTTATTGACAGTTTCGTTGAATTTTCCATACACCAAAACGTGACAAGAACAGTTTGAAAGAGATGGTTAGGAAAAATTAAGCAAGTTGAATGTGAAATGGTCTGAAAAATCCGTCTTATGTTACTATCGTCTACAAAATCAAACAAATTAAAAATTTGGAGTTAACAGTATCTAAAGTTTTGATTCAAAAGCAGCCGCAAATGCAGAAAAATAATTTGTCTGGACATATATCACATATATATAATAATTTGTCTGGACATATAAAAGTATTAAATTTACATTATAAAAATATTAAATAAATATTGCTACAGAACAATTTTATATTATAGATTTTAGTTGAATCAATTTGATTTGACATATCCAATATTAGTAGGGTTAAAAAAGGTAAAATGACTGGTTTCATCCATATTGAAGAGTAGGATTAATGATATTTTTACTTATTATTATTGATTTAAATATGTTCCATTTTATAATCCGTCCAACAATATAAACTGTCAGTGTTATTTAAAAATTTTAATATATTTAAATATTAATATACATTATATTCTAACTTCCTAAAATATAATATAAACTGACATGTTTATTTTTTTATTAATTTTAGATATATCATTCACATAATATTTTAACTTCCTAAAATTTTAAAATATACTATATATAATAAAATTAAAAAGTTCATATATTTTGTATGAAGTGAGTAATATATTTCCGTTTTTAAAATTTCAAATCAAGAATATATGTCCAAAATTTAATAATAAGGCACAACCAGAACTACAAAGGTGATATCATACGAATTCTAGATGGCAAGGATGAAGATGAAGTCGCTGGAACAGATTGTTGTTGTGCAGAACAAAGAGGTATGATGGAGCAGGACTCTGCATCAGACCACAGACGTATGCGGCCAGACAAGGAAGCAGAGCTGACGCGTCACAGTCTGATTGGATCAGATGATGTGTCACGAGAGTGTTATCTTTTGGACGTGAAGATAAAGCCAAATAAGTAGAGAAGATATAAAGAATATTCATGTCGACGTTTAAGGAATGACAAATCTTTGGGAGCAAGCTATTGCCATAAGAGGATACTCGAAGATATTTCTGTTAGGATTTGGTGTAGCTCAGAATCATTGTGTGAGATTGTAAAATTTTAAGCCTAGCAAAAAAGCTAAGAAGGTGGGTGTTGAGTTTTTTGTTTTAAATCTACACTAGGTTGTTTTAGATAGAGGAGAGAAGAGTGCTTAGATTCAATTTTGTATTCAATAACTTTGATCAATCTTCTATATATACATTTTTGAAGTACATTTTGGGTTCTACCCTTTTAGTTTTGCATATTTAAAAACTTATTTACAAAGTTAATCCCTAAAAAATTTCCAAAAATAACATCATTTCAGATTTTGTTTCCTAAATATTTTACATTCCATTCCAACTAAAAAATAACAGTAATAATTATGGAAATAGAAACTGTGATCTATTTAACCACACTTTCTATTGTGTTTTGAAGATTTTCTATCTTTGAATCCTTTGCAAAAAAAAAAATTGATTTCCATTTTGTTTTCCGAAACTTGTGAGCTTTGATTCTTAACGTAAGAAGAACTTCGATTACATTTATTTAAATATTATAATTAACATATATAAATTTAATAAATTTTAAAATATTACGAATATGTAAAATTTTAAAATACTAGATAAATTGGTTATATAGTAGATGAGTTATAAAGAGAACATGTTAGAATTAATAAAATATTATTAAATTTGTGCTAACACGGGTTAAATCCTACTAATATTAAAATGTTTGACATAAAAAATCAAGGCTGCAAATAGTTGCATAAAATTGAAAGAGTTGGAAATATTAAGCTGAACAAAATTGGGTTGAATAATGTTCAACCCATTCATCTCCAAAATAGTGGTTGAACAAGTTGAACAAATTTGTTGTAGGATTAGTTTATTTTTTCAACTTTTAATGTTGAATGGGTTGAATAGTTTTTTCCAACTTTTTCAACTTTTTATATTCAAATGGTGAAACTTGGTTGAATATTTTTTTTCAACTCCTTCAACCTTTTCAACTATGGAACCATTTGCACCCCAAGTTGATTTAACTAAGAATGAGTTAAATAATTAAATCATTAGGAAAATATGACTTAATCACAGTGTATAAATTACTTATTATGTGTTTAGATCTTTTATTTTTTTGTTATAATAATTAAAAATTAAAATAGAATCTCAAACACTAAACAAAACAAACTAAATATAACAAACAAATTGTCATGAAATGTATTACGGGTTAAAAAAATGAATATAGACATTTAGCCGCACAGACGAAAAATCTAGTTATTCCTCTATTTCCAAAACATCCAATATTTAACAAATAAATACAACATAAAATATAATTATAATAAAAATTATATGCCCGCAGTGTACAGCGGGGTAAAATTTAGTAAAATTGAATAGAAGAGCGTTTGCTTGACACGTTTACAAGCGAACTTTGTGTTTGTGACCTATATACTTGTACAAAGGACATGTGAAGGAGGGTACTCTTAAGGGTGTGTGTACAAGGGTAAAGTAGTGGAGACTGGAGAGTCCTCTCAAGGGGAAATCTAATGGAGGGGGGAACCACCGGGAAGAGATAGTTCCCTTTGTTTCAACAAATTTAAAATTTAACTATATTAGGTATAAAATCATATATATAAAAGTAAGGTTTTGGTCTATCCTTATTGGTTGATTTTCATATAATGTTTTTTTTTTTTTTNTTTTTTTTTTTTTTTTTTTTTGCTTTCTAATTGCTTTAAACAGTATTTAAGAGCCAATTAACACAATACATTTAACTCGCACATTAAAATAAAATTATAACTGAAAAAAAAAATTATGCATTAATCATATTCTACCACTCAATTTTATTCAAACACAATAAATTATTATTGTAACTCCATAATTTTAAATGTAACTTCTATAAATTTTTATCATATAAATAAGCATTCTCTCTCTCATATTGGCATTCTTTTACTTTCTCATTTTCACATTCTCTCATTCTCTTCCACTTCTCTCATTCTCTTCCACAATACCTCAAATCATTTTTTGTTTTCGATTTCTTATTTTTGTGTTATGGGTTGTAAAAACAAATGAATCTTCCTCTCCAACCAATATCAATTGTTGTTATATATGTGTTGTAAGAATCTGATTCTATATTTTAATTTAGAAAGTATTATATATATATATATATATATATTTTTTTTTTTACATTGTTCTATTTTTTAAAGATTCATCTCCATTATCTAATTTGGATTATCATCTTAAAGTAATCATTCTCTCTTCTTCTCCCACAAATATCAAATGTTGTTATATCTCATATGTGTTGTAAGAGTTTGTTTCTATATTTTAATTCTTATAGTAATCATTCTCTCCTCCTCTCCCACAAATATCAAATGTTGTTATGTGTTGTAAGAATTTGATTCTATATTTTAATTTAGAAAGTATTATATATTTAACATTGTTTTCAATTTCTTTTATATAAAAAGAAAATATTTCTTTTATATTTCTTGCCTTTCTAATCTATTCATCTTTATTTTTTAAATTTCCATAGTTAAATTTAAATTCATATATGTTGGTTTTAACAAAAAAATCAAGTTTATTTGAGAATTAGATGTTCATATTCCTTTTTAAACGATTAATGTGTAACATATTATACTTTTGAATCAAATTGTGGATCCACCAACACTCACTTTTAAACTAAATGGGTTTTAATTTTAGGAGTTGGAAAAGTATAAAAGTTTTTTTGTAACTCCCATAATAATATCATAGTAGTGTTCTCCAGCCCCGGCTCAAGGGGGCGGCGGGAGGGACAAATGCCCAGGGACAGTTCCAAAATTTAGAAAAATCCCTTGAACAAAGGGGACCAAAAAAAAAAACATTCTTGTGAAAGGGGTCTAAAAAATCCAGTTTACCTAGGGTCTAAAAACATATAGAGACGAGACTGGTGTTCTCAATGAATTTAATTTAATATAATAGAACATGTTAAAAATGTATTAGTATGCACTTAATTGCACTTTTGTAACTCTCAAATGTTACCTTTGATACATCCATTTATGTATTATCTATTAAAAGAAAGACACATATCTCACTATAACTGTAAGACCCCGACCCTAGAAACCATACTCGGACCTAATCAGGCCGATAAAAATTTTCCTAAGGCCGACGAATTCTATGCGAATATTAGACAAGTACAACAGCGAATATGTATAACAGGTGATATAACTTAAAACTTGCGAATTCATTAATAAAAAGAGGTTCAATTCATCCTTAAAAGAACAATGGTCCCATGCATGACAAATAATGAAACTAATAAAAATAATGCCATGAATATTTCTACCCAAGCCACCATCCTCCTTCCTCCCTTGCCTCCGTCACACGAGCTGGTCAGCCACTAAAGTCCCGATCATCAGACCTATCTTTTCCTGCGTCCATTATAAAGGAGGCGTAAGTAAACAAAATTTACTTAGTGGAGCGGTCATCCCGTCTCACTAGGCTCAGTTCAACGATCTCAATCTAACACAGGAATATTCCAATCAAGTCAAGCAAGTCAATCAAATACCATAGGATAGTCGCCTAAATCGCTTAGACCAACCATCATTCATATTGCAATAGAAACCATAACCATAAGACAAGCGATCAACAAGACTAAATAAACCACGGGTCAAGAGAATCAACCATGGAACTCGGCCACAGTCACGCACTCACCTTCGGTATCGACCTAAGGTGTTGAACTCTCGGTTTCTATGCTCGGATCTGATCCCCGCTTCTACACGGACAGATCGATACCATTAGTATCCGAGATATATCCCCTAACCATAACCATAACCATCGACGGATCAAGGTGGAAGGACACTTACCGTTCCTCTCTCGACTTGGACGTAGGATCTCTCTCTCGGTTAAAGCTCGACAGAAACTCTTCTCTCTCTTTCTTGCGGCGGCTCTCGGATACTTATGCGAAACTAGAGAAATTCTAAGGGTTTTATCCCTTTATATAGGATCCATGAACCGCCCTAAGTTGCCTTAGAACGATAAGTCTCACCGCCCATAACTTCCCATTTTTCTCGCATCCAGCCTTATCCGATCACCTTTCCATTACCGCGAGTTTCCATTTCTCTCGGGTTTCCTTACCCGTGAGTCGGTTTAAATCTCCGCAAGATTTCCGAGTCCTTTAGGCCCTCCATCGGCCCATCGTCCAATTGATCCACTCTCGTCCCTCGGCCCGGTCCATCGATCGCCGATGCAACCATTTCCGGATAGTCTACTTCACTATCACTTCACTATCACTATCACTTCACTATCACTACACTATCACTATACTATCATCACTAGGACTTTCATTCCTATTTTACTCGGACTGTCTCTCGGACTAAGTACCGAAACCTCCCATTCCGTTACTCGACAATTTACAAACCCGTTCGTCCGAACCAATTTTCATCCAGAAACTTGCAAGCCTGAATGATCTGATCACTGTAAACTTGGGATTCCATTTCTTCAGTCCAAACGTCTGTTCACTACTTCAGTAGTCTCGAACTCTCCATTTCCATAGCCCGATCCCCATAACTTATCAGATTCTACTGTTGGACTCTATCGTCGCTGGCTACCGCATTCTCTCGGCAATCCTCGATACCAAGTATCGGCAACTCTCGGCAATCCTTGATACCAAGTATCGGCATTCCTCGGCACTAGTTACCGGTATTCCTCGATACTAAGTATCGGTATCTCTCGGCTCTAGTTCTCGGTAACTCTCGATACAGACTCTCGGTCTTTCTCGGCACTAGCTCTCGGTCTTTCTCGGTACCGTTTCTCGGTCATTCTCGACTCTGATTCTTCGGCACTCTCGACACTGATTTCTCGGCACTCTCGGCACTGATTTCTTGGCACTCTCGGCACGGATTTCTCGGCACTCTCGGTAATTCCGTTATCGAGGTTCCTGGTCGTTACAATAACCCTCATGGCCTCATATTTCAACTCTCACATAATTTTATAAATTCTACGATATCATTAATGTATTAAACCATTTATGTATTATTTTATTTTTCTTGATTAAACCTATATATGATACCTTAACTTAATAAAAGTTTCAGTTTATTTGAATAGGATATACATGTAATATATGATATATAGTTTAATTATATTTTTCTATATGAAACAATATTATTTCATATAAATCAAAGTCCAGACACAATGAAAGACTTTAATATAATAACCTAATAAAGTAGTTGCTGTTTTTATTTTATTTTTATGGAAAATGTATTAGTCTAATAATCTATGGTTAGACTCACTTAGTTATATATGTATGAGACACTGCAAACCCACTGTTTATTATTTTGACTAACCCAAATATTTTTAGTCTAGGAAAGAGATACTTGTTTTTTGTATACAAGTTAGGGACATATCATATAACTTTAGGTGTTGATGTAAGACCTTAGTTGTCTTTAAGGTGCAGGGTTCGACTCTTTTGAAGGCACTTATTTGTTTTATTTAATTAATTAATATTTTTATTAGTGGCTTTTTTTTTTCTTTTTGCTGTCCAACAAAAGTTTCTATTGGTTCTATATGTTAAGCTTTCATTGTTTTTTCTTCGATGATACGGTTCTTTATATATGTCATTAGACAGACATTGCATACATACAAGGTCATCGAAGTGATTACTTGAGAGAGATTCTTTATATTCATAAATATTTGTGATTATATTAATTGGGAATAAAATTTGCATACATATAAAAATCGTCAATGGAACTTTTTTCGATGTACTATTATGGGTCGGTCTATCTCTTTAAACTTCTCGACGGCTAGTGCCTACTAAATTTGTTTTTCTCCTACTAGTTATAGTCAGTTTGTGTCCTTTATTTAGTTATTTAACTCTCATAAACTGTGAAAACTAATTATATAAATGTTAATGGATGACTACAAGGTTTTGTAAGAGCATCTTTGGATTATTTAATAAGAGTTTTGTCTTTGTTCGTGTAATCATGTTGAAAGAAACATAGAGTTTTTGGTCGTGTCTTTGATTCCTTTGAGATCTCAGATTCAACTTTTCTTCTTCTTCTTCTTACAGTATCCACAATGGAAATAAACCACAACAAATTTACCAATAAAGAGATCTCAGATCGTAGCCAGGACTCATTAAGAGCTTTTGGTAACAAACAGTTTCGACGTAGAACCAGATTTAGACCTATATCACCAGAAATAGTTTCATCCACCTGGTCTTGAGAATCTGATCCTTTGTCATCAAACTGTGGCTCGCCAACAAGCTTTGTTTCATGAGTTAACAAACCACGTTTATTCTAATGAGAGGACAAGCAGTTTGTCTGTGACCAGATTCACCACAAGTGTAACACCGTAAAGCACATGTTCATGGCTGACGAGAAGCGACAATGGAATCAGATGGAGCATTAGTCTTTGGCGGAGCAGGACGTAATGATGTAAAATTATTGTTGTTAGGAACACGGGCATCAGCTGTTGAGTGGGGGTAAGAAAACGAGTCAGTGACGATGAAGAATTCAAGTTAGACTTGTATTTAAGTTCCATTCCAAGAGCTCGTTGATGTGCTTCAGAGACAACAGTTGGATTGAATTGTTATAACGGAATTTGGAGTTGGGTACGAAGTCCACCAAGAAAACGAGACACAAGTTGTTCCTCTCTTTCAACAAGAGTTGTACGAGCTCTACAACAAATATCTACATTGATAGCAGTAGAGAAACGCTATAATACGTCATTTATAGCTCTTTCACAAACGCTATGTTAGGCCACTGTTATCGTAGGTACCACACATACAAACGCTATGCGAAAACCTGTAATGTAGTTAAACGTTTAGAGAAAACAACAACCACAATAATGTACTAACTAAACCATTCAAAATGCTAACCTGTCTCGTGATTACAAGAAAAGAGAAGCTTCTCTATCTCCAAACCTGTGTGACAACAACAAAAATTAAAAATTTGGACCACAAAAGAGAAACCAAACAAAGTTCAGCACTTTCCCCAAAATACCAAAGCAGTAACACTAGTGATAAATCAAAAATGTTTTAACTTTCAACCCAAATAAACTTAAAGAGAATCACACAAAAAAACCCACAAACTTTGCAACAGATATGAGAATGTGTTGAGTTGTTTCGTTAGGATTTTGATAAGGAAAGAGAGAGCTTACAGCGGAGAAGATACAAATCAGCAGAGAATGTGTGAAAGGGCGTGAATTGCCTCCTCGTCTTTTCCTATCTCCAAACAAAAGTTTGGATCTCTATCTCCAACAAATTCTAAATCAAATCCCAAAAACCCTTACATGAGAACGAAATTGAAACTGATTTTTTGGGATAACTACTCAAATCTAAGAAAATTGAAAAGGCTTACTTGCAAATCGCGATTGTGTGAGAGCGACAGATAACAAGAGCGACGAAGAACAAAAATGTTGTTTAAGATAGATCCCTTTCAATATCCAATCACACACCATCACAGTAATTTCATCAAACACATGGTGTGCAAATGACCGTGAAGCTCTTAGACAAAAAAAAATGACATAAAGGGAGAGAGAGGGGACGACACAGTGAGAGAACAAAGAAGATGGATCGAAAGAGTTAAGGGACACAGTGGAGAAGAAGAAAAAGATCAGAGACGACAAAGGGTATATGGAGGAGAAGAGGATCTAGCTCATGAAAGTTTTTTTCTCTTCTCTAAACACCTTTTTATTTATTTTTTAATGAATTGATTTTGGCACATAAAAGTTTTTTTTTGGAGTAAGATCTGAAAATTTTCACTAAATTTTGGCGGAGTAAGTGATTTTATCTTCCCACTTACTGATTATTTTGTCATAACATTGTTTTAGTGCTATTATAAAGTAATCAAAATAAAACATTCATCTTTCATAGCAGTTTGGGAAAATGAGCTATCTTCTACTGCTATCAATGTAAACTTTTCTTGTAGTGGAGCAACCATCTCAAATAAATCAGAGGTGTATTCATCCACTTTTCCTGAACCTTGACGCAAATTTTGGAGCTTCGTATATAACGTATTCTCATATTTATAAGGTAGAAAGCTGTGACATGTTTCTTCATCTTCTCCTATGAATCAATCTTTTATTTTCTGGAATTGCGACGAGATTCTTTGAGCTGAGTCCACCAAGCCATGGCCCGACCTTTGAATCTTGTTGCCACCATTTAAAGCCGATCACCATTACGAACATTCTTAAAGTCCAACACCTTTTCCACAATGTTGATCCAATCAATGAATTCTTTAGCTTTGAACGTTCCAAAAAATTCTGGAATATCCAAATTAAATCCGGAATCCCATCTGTGAAAACCATTTTTGTTGTGGGCAATGATGTCGTTATTGTAACGCTCCGACCGCCATCTCTCAGTGGCCCCATGTCCACTCTCAGTCCATGGATCTACATTTTTAATGGGATTCATCCTCTCACTAGGTCCGTGAGCCCATCCATATCCGACGGTCGGTTTGCTACGTTCGGAAGTTTTAAAGACTTGTTACCATCCCTACAAATCACCACATGATCTTTTCTTGTGTTTTGTCTTCACTCGCACAGTTCCGGAAATCACTTCTCAGAAGATCACCCATCCTGAAACTACTCCAGCATAAGCACGCTTAACTCTGGAGTTCTCTCAGTACCCTTGACCGAAAAGATAAGTGCACTTTGATGATATAGGTTGCCAAATCAATTCTTTTGTACCTTTCCGCAAACCGGGGTGCCATAATTCAGCCCCACTAACAGATCGCAATGTCCTCGTTGCGCACCAAGACCATTATTTAGGAGCATTTTGCAATTTGGAAAATTTTGTATCACGCTCTTTCACAAATACAGTCTCTTAAGTAGTCTTTGAAGCAGTGCCTGTCACAGTTTCATTTTTGAAACAGTTCATAATACAAGCATGATTATTTCACTCAAAACAAACAACAGATTTGAAAAAAAAATTCAAATCCAAGGTCACACTTATCTGTCTTGCCAATATTCAAGATATGATCCAAATTCTTTTGAGTTTCTTTAAGTTTCACTTTACCTTGTGATGCCTCTTCCTCATTTTCTGTTGCATATTTCTCTGCTTCAACGACCTTAGCCTCTAACTTGAGCTTCTTCTTAATTACTTTAAGCCAATGTTCATACAACATCTCCTACTTCGTACCAAGTTCTTCATAATCCATACTCTCTGCATCACTGCCACTTTTAGATCATGTTCTAATGTAATTGCAGATTTAGATGCAGTTGCAGGTTTTGCTGCAGATGTAGAAACATAATTATCTTCAAAAGTTGTAAATGCCACAAAATTCTTCAAATCTTCTTCTTCATCTAAATTAGTTTCAGAACCACTAGTAACGACATTCATAGTCTTCTTCTTATGCTTGTGTAGATTGGTACATTCATAACGTACATGTTCATACTCTTTGCATTCGAAACATTTAAAATTCTTTGATGAACTTCTCATCTTTTCATCCATTATATTCTTCTTTTCTTTTCCCTTAATCTTCAGATATTCAGCAAATCCTTTTGATATCATAGACATTGAATCTTCATAAGATGATACCTTAAGAGCAACTCCAATGTCAACTTCTTTTTTTATTGCATCCTTAACTTCATCTTCTTTTTACTTTATTCCTTCAGCTTCATATGATTTGCTTAATTCAAAAGCTTTAAGAATCCCAACAAACTAATCAAAAGTCATCTCATCTATGTTATGAGCTTCTTCAACTGCAGAAATGTTTTACTCAAATTTTGCAGGCAATGATCTCTTCAGCTTATTCACTAGCTTTTTGTCTTTGTAATGCTTTCCAAGAGTAAAAGCCTCATTAGATATATCGCATAACTTTGCACTGAACTTAGCCACAATTTATTGTTTTCCATCTTTAGATTCTCAAATTATGATGCCAATATATCCAGCTTTGTTCTCTTAACACTTGAAGTCCCCTCAAACATATTCTCCAATGACTTCCATGCTTTCTGAGCTGATACACATTCAAAAATTAACTTGAAGTGGATTGAACCAATAGCAGTGTAAATTGCTGTCTTGACCGTAGAATTGCAACTTGATAGTTTTTTCCTCTACAACAGTCAACTTATCTCTTAGCTTAAGACTCTCAACTCCTTTATCATCCACAACTTTAGGAAGTTCCCAACCAAGCTCCATCAAATTCCATCAATCTTTATCAAGGTTACTAATAAACGCTTGCATGCGAACCTTCCAATATCCATAATTCAACGAATCAAGCAAAAATGGTCTTGTCATAGACATGCCTTCCTTATACGACTTCATTATAATTGATATGCCTTACTTCCTAAACTAACCTCAAACTTGATGTACCCGAAACTAGACTGAATCTCTATCTAGAACCCGTTTTGATACCACTTGTTAATGCGGATGAGTAACTAATAATAAAGTGTAAAAAGTAAACTACAAAAGAACTTTGTTGACGAGGTTCGGTTTTTCCTACTCCCTAGGACCACATCCAAATTTTGATTAAACTAGAAGAGTAAAACAAATACAACCTATTCGCAAACATGTTATCAAGCGCAACCCTCTTAATTCACCACTCAGTTCTATTACATGAAACCTTAAGGATAAATCTCTACCCTTAACTAAACTCACATCGAGCCTAGATTTCAACCAAGATAACCTAACTTTGGGCTAAAATCATGCTGAGCCTAGACTTCAGTTTTCCAAGTCTCTTGAACAACCTTCACACACATGTCACACCGACAAACAAAGAAGCTTGATCAAATAAGCACCAAACCACTAAACCGCAAAACTAAATCACACACAAACACATAAAGCTCTCTAGGATTTATCTTTATGCCTCAGCTCTCTTGCTTCTCTTTGACGTGTCCAACACCTCCTTATATATTCATCAAAACTTCCTAATCCCAGAGGAGAAGATTTTCATATTCCATAAATATATATATATATATATATATATATATATATATATATATACTTTTCCTTTTGCTTGTAAATCTCCACTTTCATCAACCAATGAAACATTAATTTCCTCTTTGATTTATCTCAAACAATCCTTCAATCTTGCCTTTGCAAATTCTCTAGAAACTTCTCACGCACACAAAACAACAATAATCATGTATCACATAGACACTACTTCAGAGAGACCAATACATCTTGGGTTTTTAGACTCCCTTTAATTTATGGCTAAGTCAGTTTCATGTCCAATTATAATATATTTCTCTTTGCAAGGCCTGCAAATCATAAGTCATCTATCTCTCTCTAGATGATATCTATGCTGCTAATCTCTCTTTTCTGGGTTCTTTTTTCATCTAACCTAAATATCTCCACTTCTATAAATCTCTCTTGAAATTTCTGTCCTTATTTGCTTCTGTAACACCTAACTTTCTTGTATTACACGTTATTTATTGAGATCTCATGTACTTTTTCCAAAAACATAATTATAATTTAAAAATATATTGTTCCTCTAAATAACACGTCTTTTTAAACATGATATTTTTATTAAATGACATAGTTTACAATTACAATACTGTGCTGCATATTTTATATCTAATTTGACAGCAGTTTTGTTTTTTTTTTTCATCTCTAAAAGAAGTTAGTTTTGCTTCCGGATCCCGGGATTTGTGGATAAGATAAAAAAATTGCAGGAATTCGATTTCTTGGTGGAGAAAGAATAACGTTTATTCTGGCCCAAGGCTCATCTCTTCCCTAAAGGCGGCTTTACAGGAGGTGAAGATGGATGATTTGATTTCTCAGGAGGAAATTCGGGGTATAGAGAGGAAATTGAAAGAGGCGTACCGGGATGAAGAATTATACTGGCAACAAAAGAGTAGGAAGTTTTGGCTACGGGTTGGGGATAAGAATACAAAATTTTTCCAAGCCTCTACTAGACAGCGACGGGTAAGAAATAGGATTATTGGTTTGTTTGATGATGATAATGTATGGAATGAATCGGCCTCCGGGATGGAGAATATCGCTACAAAATATTTTGAGGATCTTTTTAGGAATTCAGAGGCCCAAGGTGTGACGGAGATGCTTCAGGAGATTAATCCATTAATTTCGGATGCTATGAACAGAGATTTAATTCGGGAAATTTCAGAAGCGGAAGTTCGGAAGGCCCTGTTTGCTATGCATCCGGAAAAAACTCCAGGACCTGACGGCATGACGGCTTTGTTTTTTCAACGTTTTTGGTCATCCTTAAAAGGGGATTTAGTGGCTCTGGTTAGAGAATTTTTCCGATCAGGCAGTTTTGATCCACGTTTAAACGAGACAAATATTTGTCTCATTCCTAAAGTTGATCGGCCGCAGCGGATGGCGGAGTTTAGACCGATCAGCCTTTGTAATGTGAGCTATAAAATTATTTCCAAGGTTCTGTGCTTCCGGCTAAAACGGTTTCTCCCATCCCTGGTTTCCGAAACACAGTCGGCTTTTGTTTCGGGCTGTTTGATTACGGATAATATTTTGGTTGCGCAGTAAATGTTTCATGGGTTAAATACTAATCGTAGGTGTAAATCGGAGTTTCTGGCCTTTAAAACATATATGAGTAAAACTTATGATCGTGTGGAATGGGATTTTTTAAAGGCGGTTATGGTTAAGTTAGGGTTTGATAGGAAATGGATTTCCTGGATCATGTGGTGCGTATCCTCGGTGTCATATCAAGTTCTCCTCAATGGTCAACCCCGGGGTTTTATTAAACCTCAGCGTGGTCTTCGCCAGGGGGATCCATTGTCACCGTATTTGTTTATCCTTTGCACAGAGGTGCTGATAGCGAATATCAAAAAGGCAGAAAGGGAGAAGAAAGTAACGGGTATCACAATCGCCCGCGATATCCCTACCATTTCGCATTTGTTGTTTGCTGACAGTCTGTTTTTCTGTAAAGCAGAGGCGACTGAATGTAAGACGGTCATGGAAATTATCAGGAATTATGGCAAAGCATCAGGGCAAGAGGTTAATCTAGAGACATCCTCTATAATGTTTGGCAAGAAGGTTCCTCCTGAGATAAGGAATCAGTTGAAGTCAGTTATTGGTATTTCTAAAGAGGGAGGTATGGGCTCTTATTTAGGCATACCTGAAAGCCTCCAAGGTTCCAAGACGAAGGTTTTTGGATATGTTAAGGATCGGTTGGATGATCGTGTTAATGGTTGGAATGCAAAGCTTTTATCGAAAGCAGGTAAGGAGATTATGATTAAATCAGTGGCGTTGGCACTCCCCACTCATGTGATGTCCTGTTACAAATTGCCACAAGAGTTGACGTCTAAATTAACAAGTGCTATTTCCACTTTTCGGTGGAAATCCAATGATAGGGCCCGTGGTTTACATTGGGTAGCCTGGGAAAAATTGTGCAAGGATAAGTGTGAAGGGGGTCTTGGTTTCAGGGCTCTGGAACAATTTAATGATGCTATGTTAGCGAAACAGTATTGGCGGTTATTCCAACATCCGACGTCCTTAATGGCTCGGGTGTTGAAAGGCCGATATTTTAGTAATAAACATCCTCTTATGGCCAAAAAACCATATAATCCCTCCTTTGCTTGGAGGAGTATTTTCTCAACTAAGGGTTTGGTGGAACATGGAGCACGATGGGCGGTAGGTTCGGGTAATTCTATTTCGGTTTGGAGAGACCCATGGATACCGGACATTCGACCACGTCCAGCTAATGGTCAGGGTCGTCTCTGGCTACCGAGTTTGATGGTGAATCATTTAATTGATCCTGCTACGAAGGATTGGCATCTGCCTACTCTGGAGGAGTATTTGGATCCAGAGGATATACCGATTATTCGGAGTATGGCGGTCAGTAAAGTCCAGCAACCGGATCGCTTAGTATGGCACTTTTCCAAGTCAGGAAAATATACGGTTAAATCAGGATATCGGTTAGCTAGAGAATTAATGACGGATGTCGAATACGGGCCGACATGTTTGGCCCTTAGAGCCCAGGCGTGGAAGCTTGATGTTCCCCCGAAGGTCCAACATTTTTTCTGGCAGATTGCTTCGGGCACTCTCCCAGTGTTAGAACGACTTGCGTACAGGGGTGTCCGGTGTGATACTCTCTGTAAACGATGTGAGTCTGCACCAGAGACTATCAATCATGCTCTCTTTGAGTGCCCTCGCTCGCGGGATGTTTGGGGGTTGTCACCGGTATTGTTAGCTCTTGATGGCTTCCCATTTGCTTCAATCTATGCAAATTTAGACTTTATTTTCTGGCGGGCTGCATCTCAATCGGGGGAACCTGATGTAGCTCCTCGCCTTTCCTGGATACTTTGGTCACTATGGAAAGACAGGAATAAAAAAGTTTTTCAGGGCTTAGAGGCTGAGCCGATGGAGATTATTCTTCAGGCGAATAATGATAAAATTTTGTGGGAAGAAGCCAAATCTTTCGCGGTCAATTATTCGCCTTCTATGCCTTTGTTGGAGGACAGGGGGGTGTTTCCTCGATGTCAGATTGATGGTTCTTGGAAAGGTTCCGATACTCTGCAGGGTCTATGGTGGTGGTGTTGTAGTGATGAAGATTCAACACTTCTTTTGGGAGCTCGGAGTCAGAGGCGCGGTCCTACATCCTTACATGCAGAGCTGCAAGCCTTGATTTGGGCCATAGAGTCACTCATAGCGGCTGGAGTAGACTGTCAGAGCTTCGAGACAGATTGTGCAGAATTAGTGGCGATGGTGCAGATGCCAGACGATTGGCCAGTTTTTTCGAATCTGTTGGAGGAGTTTTTTATGCTCAGATCACGTTTTCCATCCTTCTCACTGACCAGGATCACTCGAGAGCTCAACGTACGGGCAGATTGCCTTGCCCGCTTTTCAAGACCTTTATTATCTGAAATTTCTTTTATAAACTCTTTTCCCCCGGTTTGGACAACCAATCAGGACGTTATTTTTTAATTTGATTAATGTTTGGTTGAAAAAAAAAAAAAAAAAGTTAGTTTTGTAAGTCTACAGATTCATGCTATTTTTCTTCATTCTTTTTCTGTCAGAAGTAAGTTTAGTAATATAACCCTTGTTTTAGTATGCCAACAAATAATTTCATGACAAATCGTTAGTAAAGTCAGCAAACTAGAATATGACACCTAATCACTATAATTTTGCAGATAACTATAACAAATTAGTATTTTCTTTTCCACCTCCACACAATGAAAAAAATCGGACACGTAATATTATGTATATAGAAGTAGAATAATATTGGTAATAAAAATCTGTATATTTTCTACTTGTCAAGTTTTTAAATCATTCCTTCTTTAATTTCCTTCTAAGTAAAATATAAAAATATAAAATAGACCAACCGATATTCTCACGACACCATTGATTTAAAAATTGATATAAATTAAATTTTCTAAATTTCTTTTATAATATCTCCTATATAATAAAGCGGAAGTACACCACATTTTTTTGTAGACTATATACTTTTTCTAAGTTGGTTACAAAATAGGTTATAAATTAAGTATATGGTGGTTACAAAAAAAAGTTATAGATTATTTGGTCAATCTGTGGGCTATATGAAATACACTTAAGAATATCCCAAAAAATTCTCTTAAAAAAATTATTTCAGTGATTTATACAATTTTCAAAATAAAATCTTTAGTATTCCATGTATCGTTACAAAATATATATTGTTAGACATAAAAAATAATAAAATATTAACAATTTATCACACTTAATCGGGATTTCCAAGATCTTATTGTGTAGTTGAAAATAAAATCTTACCTAAGTATGAGTCATATTAAAAAACTTTCACCAAACATGTTCATAAATTAAAATAAAAACAAACATAACCAATTCTCATACATAAAATTACAAAATTAACAGTATAAAACTTACAAAATAGGTGTTTTTCCAAGCAATCATATTTAGCATATGATTTTTTTTCATAATGTTTTATCCAAAAAATTTTAAAAATAATCTTATAAATTATATTTTATTCTAAAATTATAATATAAATAAAAGGAATTTCAAAATCCATACTCTAGCATGTGTCCTAATTAGTTGTATCACTATTTTGATATGTATGGATTTGTTTTCAAAACATTCATTCACATCACAAAGTGAAACCCTGTTAATCACTCATAGAAACCACTGCTAGCTATTTGATACACGAATACATATCTAATATCTTTAACACATAAGAAACAAAAATAATAAAAAATAGTCCAACCAATAATGTCACGACACAATAGATTTAAAAACGAATACAAATCAAATTCTCTTTATTTCTTTCCTATTATTGTATCACTATTTTAATATGTGTGGATTTGTCTTTCAAATTTTTTATTCACTATAAATATCACAACGTGAAACTCTTTTTATCACTCAGAAAACAACTTAGCTATTCAATACACAAATACACAAATACACAAATACACATAACACATCTTTAGACATAAGAAGAAAAAAAACGAAAAAGCACAACTCATCATGAGCATTTTGAAAGGAACAAAAAGGTTCATGCTCGTGGCGATGTTCATAGCATTTGTTGGTATAAGTAACCTAGACGTAGCAGCTGCGAAAGTGATTGGCTATCCAGCGATAGGACGTGGCGATCGCCCACCAGGATGTGATCATGGCAAATGTCCACCCGATCAACCGGCGAATCCGTACCAACGAGGATGTGATAAGTCACATAGATGTCGTGGTCCACCTTCACCTCCACCAGTTCCTAAAAACTATATAGAGAAAGAGAAAAAAGAACATGGTCAATTTATAATAATGTAACCATGCTCTATGAATTAAAAGAAAGCTATTCTAGATCTATTCCCATTATATTTTACAAGTGAATACATAATTTGTATTGATGTATTCTCTATGTCTTTATTTCATATATTATAAAAGGGAAAATTCCATAAAAAAACCATCAAGATGGCAATGACTTCCAGTTTAAACCTCCAAACTATTATACTCCTAACTAAAAGCATCAAAGTGTCAAATTTATTAAATCAAATCTTCAATGTGGCATTCGTGTTCGTGGATCCATATTTATCACCGGAACAGTTAACTTCGTTAACAGAATAGTTCACTCCGTCAATTGAACAATAACTCCGTTCGTTCTATTAGAATTTTAAAGGTCATAATTAATTATAAAAAGGTAAAAACATTACAAAGGAAAAAAGAAGTCAAAATAAAACAATCAAATAAAAATAAATCACTCCATAAAACATAAACCATGTTCATACAAAATGCTTCCGAGTCACTACAAAAAGACAACGTGTAAGTCTTTTTTTTTTCTTTTACTAACCCTAACCCCAAAATCGATTTGATTTTGGACATTTTTGTTTTATTTTTGTTTTAATTGTTTTTATTAGTAGAAAAATATATTAAAAATCACATCTGGGTTATTAAACAAATGGAGTTATTTTTCAGTTGACGGGGTGAACTATTTTGTTAACGGAGTTAACTGTTCCGATGATATATGTGGACCGGCGAACCCGAATGCCACATTGAAGGTTTGATTTAATAAATTTGACACTTTGGTGGTTTTAGTTGGGAGTATAATAGTTTGGAGGTTTACACTGGAAGTCACTGCCACCCTGGTGGTTTTTTATGGGATTTTCCCTATTATAAGACCAAAAAAATAAAAAATTCAAATAAAGGTGAGGTTATACCTTTATCTGTAAACAATTATCCTTAAATATCAAATACAGGTGAGGTTCAAAAAGTGTTTCTAGATTAAAATGTCTG
Source organism: Camelina sativa (assembly GCF_000633955.1). Taxonomy (NCBI): domain Eukaryota; kingdom Viridiplantae; phylum Streptophyta; class Magnoliopsida; order Brassicales; family Brassicaceae; genus Camelina; species Camelina sativa. The sequence continues at coordinate 6,487,617 of NC_025686.1, forward strand.
TAAATTTGTAGGATATTTATAAAGAAATATAGGTAACAACCCGTGCAGAATAAATCAATTTAAATAAAATAACTATGAGTAAAATTACAATCTAACTAATATCCATTTGTGTCAAACACTCATGTGGAGGTGTCAGTCGACACAGCTAGAATTTTTGAGAAATGTCGAGAAGGTGTCGTTCGACACCAGGAGGGAGGGTGTCGATCGACAAACACCTTAGCCAGGTGGCAGTGTCGATCGACACCAGGTGGGTGTCGGTCGACACCAACCTTCAGCAGACCGTTGATACTTGATATTTCTGGTTTGATTGTATTGTTTGTTGTTTGTTGAACATTGAATTCTCAATTGCTTTTATGTATAGCCTAGTAGATGGGAGGATTGCCTCACTGAGTGTTTAGGACAATACTCATGCATCTCAATTGTTGTTTGCGGTGCAGGTAATGATAAAGTGTGATCGTGGAATCAAGGCAATGAAGATGAGGATGTTCTAGTGGCTCGTTGATGTGTTGTCTGGTTTCTTTTAGATTGCTAGAGTTGAGTCATTAAAATGTTGCTAGGTTGCTGGTTTTATGCTTCATGACATTGTTGGTTGATTTATTATTGGTTATTAAAATTTTTATTGGATAATTGTTGGTTTAATGTTGGTTATTTTCGCTGTTTGATGGGAATGTTGTTACGATTTTAGTATGGGATCACCAGTTAAATATTATATTAGAAACAAATGGGCCGGGTCGTTTTTGTTTGGTATCAGAGCCCTTACGGTTTTAGGTATGGATTCATTGTGTTTCCGTTGTTGATGTTTCAGATTCGCATGCCTTTGAGTGATTATGTGAGTTAGTCGATTATGTGTGGCATAGAGTCCTAGAATATCCTCTTCGAGATTTTAATGAGATTTCATGGTAAGTTGTGTGTTTGTGTTTGTGGTTTGAATTGTGTGTTTAGCCTTTTGTCTTGGTAGTGCAAATGGTTAGATGTGGAGCTACTGCTGGTCGTGGTCATGGAAGCAGATGTGGTGGTGGACACGGACATGGTCGTGGTAGGGGCAAAGGCCCAGTTGTTAGTGAAACCATGGATCAGATTATGACGGCAGAGGGCGTCGGCAGGTCGCATGCATTCCAGGAGGGGTCAGTGAGTGTCGCCGGTAGTGGTACCGATGGGGCCGTAGGTGCTGGTCAGTGTATGGTTTCTATGTCAGATTTACCAGTGATATTGGGGTTCCAAGTGTTTGGAGAAGCTTCTGGAGGCAGTCCAACACATATGTTATAGTCCTGAGAACAAACCAGTCGGTGACGACGCAAAGATGGGTTCAAATGGATCCCATCTTGAACATGATGAGAAAGATACAAAGACTGAAAATGGAAAGGTATTAACTAAACGTTTCAATCATTTTGATCACCCTAAATATTCTCCCTCTTCATACAGTCACCTTTCACATTCTTTCCTACCAAATTTGACCAAATTACATTTTAAGAATTCAGTAATGCTGGAATAACTCTTTTGTTTAAACTGATTGGCAGGATGAGAAATTTCTCTGGCCAGATGCTGCTGTTCCTCCAGTGTGTGCTCTTGAGAATGCTTCACATGCTTCTCTTGCATCGGATTATCAGAAATACAACCAAAAGATGAGGACACTGGTTTTCAATCTCAAGGTTAGAATCTGCATTTATGCCATTTCATTACTTTTTCTCCCCCAACTGACCGTACTGGAATATTTGTACATGTATGTTGATATATGAATTTAATATGACATGGTAAAATTTTAATACGTAATGATTGGTTGATTACTGGACTCCTCATTCGAACAGTAATATGTCTGTTCATATTTGAGACTTTGTGGAGGTTCTCAATTTGCATTAAACATCGCTTTTGCGTTTCTTCTAAGTATTTAATAGTAATTTCAATTTGTGTTGTCTGCAGAACACTGCACTGCTGGCTAGACGACTGCTCAATGGCGAGTTAGAGCCTGCAAAGATTTTGAACATGTCACCCACTGAGTTAAAGGTTACAGACTATTGCCTTCTGCGAAGTATTTAATAGTAATTTCACTGGCATAGATTTCATTTCAGATCTCTTCTGAATGTTGTTACTCTGTTCCATAGTAAGAAAGTATTAGTGAGTATATCTTGCATGTTAAAATGACTAAAAAGTGAGTTGTTCTGGGATTCAGGAGGGTCTAACTGCTGACGAAACAACAAAGAAGGAGCCTGATGAGGCGGATCGCATGCAGGTCTTTTATTTTTTCTGAAAATTTAGCTTTTAAATGGTTTGCTGGATTTTAATTAGGAATTGTCTATGACTAATATCATGTGTTTGTTCTGGGCACAGATGACTGATGCAAGATGCTCGAGATGCAATCAATTGACGGTCGGGCTGCGGGATATCATCCAAGCTGGGCATGGAGATCGCTATCAGGTTCTTATGCTTTTCCATATTACGCAGTCTATATCCTTGGATAAAATACAATTTGGTAAACCTAAACTGAAAAGAGATGGTAGTCTGTTGTATATAAGCCAGGGAGATCATATAGCATGATCTTATTTTCTTACTATACATATCCATGAACCCTAATAATTACGTTCTGCTTCTGTTTTGCATCTAGCTGGAGTGTGTTGACTGTGGCTATTCTTGGTACGCCTCAAGGGATGAGGTTTCAACTCTGACAATAGGCATAGAAAAACCTGCCCAAGGCACAGAGAAGGAGGATACTGAGAAGAATTTGACCAGTCCTCGTGAAACTGAGAAACCAAAAGACGAAGCCTTGAAGACCAATGACTCAAATGCTGACAACAATCCAGAAGCCTCCAAGAAACCAGAGTAAAGGTGTTCCAACTTTTAATCATGTGTTTATGAGTTTCAGATGTGAATTCGAAATGGGTTTCACTTTTAACAGTTGGTTAACCGTATAGATAACTCGGATAATAAAGCTTATTATGACAACAAAACTAAGACTGGTTACGGGCATCTATCAATTGTCAGTTAGCTTTATTTTCCTGTAGTTTTCTCAACAGGTGTGTCTATCTTATAGAACTTTATTGGGAATTTTCCACCTACACCCACTTTCTACTAAAGTATTGACACTTACACCCACTTTCTACTATCCGTATACTTTTCTTATGTCAAATTACAACTTACACCCTCTAACTAAGCTAACCTTCTCTTTCTACTTTTTTTTTTTCCTTCTCATCTCTCTCTCTAACTTTTCTCTTTCTTTTTAAAATTTTTTTTCTCTAACATTTATTTTTCATTTTCATGACTAAATTTTAAGTTTAGTAACTTTAGTTGGTGATAAACATACTAAATTTTAATTTTAGTAACTTTAGTTGTTGACAAACCAAAAAAAAGTTAAGCAACTTGTAAATAAGTATTTTTTGCACCTTTCAATATTTTTTCTTTCCACAAAAAAAAAAATCATGAATCTAATCTAAATCAAATACAATTGAATTGGTGTTCATAGTCAAATCAACAATTTCTAAGTTCAAACTAAATTAATTAAATAATTTAGAAATTAATGAATTTATTTAACTAAAATTTCAATATGAAATATATTGTTTGTCCACATACTTTAAGCTTAAATTAGATGCATGATGGATTAACAAAATATTGCATTCATAAATAGTTATCTATTTGGATAAGTTTTAAGAATATTTTGATTTGTTACCAGTACCCCAAAATTCTATTGGTATCCACATGAACATGAATATATGGATTTGATGTTGTCGTTGTATCATAAACCCTAAATCTCTAGAACCCGCAAATTCAATTGGTATCCACATGACTATGAATATATGGAGTTGATGTGTTGCTAGTACCATAATTATGGTCATGTATTATGGATTTGATAACAAACTTTGATGTGTTGTTAATACCCACATTTATGGTCATGTGTTACTAGTACCCACAAGTTCTATTGGTATCAAACCCTAAATCTCTAGAATCCAAAAATTCTATGGGTATCTACATGACCACAAATATATGGATTTGATACTATCGTTGTATCATAAACCATAAATCTCTATAACCCAAAAATTCTATTGGTATCCACATGACTACGAATATATGGATTTGATATTGTCGTTGTATCCTAAACCCTAAATCTCTAGAACCCCCAAATTTTATTGGTATCCACATAACCATGAATATATGGATTTGATGTTGTCGTTGTATCTTAAACCCTAAATCCACATAAGTCATAAATCCTAAACTCTAAACCCTAAA